>NW_027362764.1:4392800-4658288 GCF_046119375.1 Phyllobates terribilis | reverse complement strand
ACTCCTGCCCCTTTTTCTCCACACTTCTGCCTCTTATTCTCCACACTTCTGCCTCTTATTCTCCACACTTCTGCCCCCTTATTCTCCACACTTCTGCCCCCTTATTCTCCACACTTCTGCCCCCTTATTCTCCACACTTCTGTCCCTTATTCTCCACACTTCTGCCCCCTTATTCTCCACACTCCTGCCCCTTATTCTCCACACTCCTGCCCTTTTTCTCCACACTCCTTTCCCTTATTCTCCACACTCCTGCCCCTTATTCTCCACACTCCTGTCCCTTATTCTCCAGACTTCTGCCCCCTTATTCTCCACACTTCTGTCCCTTATTCTCCACACTTCTGCCCCTTATTCTGCACACTTCTGCCCCTTATTCTCTAGACTTCTGCCCCTTATTCTCTACACTTCTGTCCCTTATTCTCTACACTTCTGCCCCTTATTCTCCACACTTCTGTCCCTTATTCTCCACACTTCTGCCCCCTTATTCTCCACACTCCTGCCCCTTATTCTCCACACTCCTGCCCTTTTTCTCCACACTCCTGCCCCTTATTCTCCACACTTCTGCCCCTTATTCTCCAGACTTCTGCCCCTTATTCTCCACACTTCTGCCCCCTTATTCTCCACACTTCTGTCCCTTATTCTCCACACTTCTGCCCCCTTATTCTCTAGACTTCTGCCCCTTATTCTCCACACTCCTGCCCCTTACTCTCCACACTCCTGCCTCTGATTCTCCACACTCCTGCCCCTTATTCTCCACACTTCTGCCCCCTTATTCTCCACAATTCTGCCCCTTTATTCTCCACACTTCTGCACCTTACTCTCCACACTCCCGTCCCTTATTCTCCACACTTCTGCCCCTTTATTCTCCACACTCCTGCCTCTTATTCTCCACACTTCTGCCCCCTTATTCTCCACGCTTCTGCCTCTTATTCTCCACACTTCTGCACCTTTATTCTCCAGACTTCTGTCCCTTATTCTCCACACTTCTGCCCCTTATTCTCCAGACTCCTGCCCCTTATTCTCCAGACTCCTGCCCCTTTTTCTCCACACTTCTGCCCCTTATTCTCCACACTTCTGCCCCTTACTCTCCACACTCCTGCCACTTATTCTCCACACATCTGCCCCTTACTGTCCACACTCCTGCCTCTTATTCTCCACACTTCTGCCCCTTATTCTCCACACTTCTGCCCCTTATTCTCCAGACTTCTGCCCCCTTATTCTCCACACTTCTGTCCCTTATTCTCCACACTTCTGCCCCTTATTCTCCACACTTCTGCCTCTTATTCTCCACACTTCTGCCTCTCATTCTCCACACTTCTGCCCCTTATTCTCCACACTTCTGCCCCTTATTCTCCACACTTCTGCCTCTTATTCTCCACACTTCTGCCCCTTATTCTCCACACTTTTGCCTCTTATTCTCCACACTTCTGCCTCTTATTCTCCACACTTCTGCCCCTTATTCTCCACACTTCTGCCCCTTATTCTCCACACTCCTGTCCCTTATTCTCCACACTTCAGCCTCTTATTCTCCACACTTCTGCCTCTTATTCTCCACACTTCTGCCCCCTTATTCTCCACACTTCTGCCCCCTTATTCTCCACACTTCTGCCCCCTTATTCTCCACACTTCTGTCCCTTATTCTCCACACTTCTGCCCCCTTATTCTCCACACTCCTGCCCCTTATTCTCCACACTCCTGCCCTTTTTCTCCACACTCCTGCCCCTTATTCTCCACACTCCTGCCCTTTTTCTCCACACTCCTTTCCCTTATTCTCCACACTCCTGCCCCTTATTCTCCACACTCCTGTCCCTTATTCTCCAGACTTCTGCCCCCTTATTCTCCACACTTCTGTCCCTTATTCTCCACACTTCTGCCCCTTATTCTGCACACTTCTGCCCCTTATTCTCTAGACTTCTGCCCTTTATTCTCTACACTTCTGTCCCTTATTCTCTACACTTCTGCCCCTTATTCTCCACACTTCTGCCCCTTATTCTCCACACTCCTGCTCTTATTCTCCACACTTCTGCCTCTTATTCTCCACACTTCTGCCCCTTATTCTCCAGACTCCTGTCCCTTATTCTCCACACTTCTGCCCCCTTATTCTCCACACTTCTGCACCTTATTCTCCAGACTCCTGTCCCTTATTCTCCACACTTCTGCCCCTTATTCTCCACACTTCTGCCCCTTATTCTCCACACTTCTGCCCCTTATTCTCCAGACTCCTGTCCCTTATTCTCCACACTTCTGCCCCCTTATTCTCCACACTTCTGTCCCTTATTCTCCACACTTCTGCCCCCTTATTCTCTAGACTTCTGCCCCTTATTCTCCACACTCCTGCCCCTTACTCTCCACACTCCTGCCTCTGATTCTCCACACTCCTGCCCCTTATTCTCCACACTTCTGCCCCCTTATTCTCCACACTTCTGCCCCTTTATTCTCCACACTTCTGCACCTTACTCTCCACACTCCCGTCCCTTATTCTCCACACTTCTGCCCCTTTATTCTCCACACTCCTGCCTCTTATTCTCCACACTTCTGCCCCCTTATTCTCCACACTTCTGCCTCTTATTCTCCACACTTCTGCACCTTTATTCTCCAGACTTCTGTCCCTTATTCTCCACACTTCTGCCCCTTATTCTCCAGACTCCTGCCCCTTATTCTCCAGACTCCTGCCCCTTTTTCTCCACACTTCTGCCCCTTATTCTCCACACTTCTGCCCCTTACTCTCCACACTCCTGCCCCTTATTCTCCACACTTCTGCCCCTTACTCTCCACACTCCTGCCTCTTATTCTCCACACTTCTGCACCTTTATTCTCCACACTTCTGTTCCTTATTCTCCACACTTCTGCCCCTTATTCTCCAGACTCCTGCCCATTATTCTCCACACTTCTGCCTCTTATTCTCCAGACTCCTGCCCCTTATTCTCCACACTTCTGCCCCTTATTCTCCACACTTCTGCCCCTTATTCTCCACACTCCTGCCCCTTATTCCCCACACTTCTGCCCTTTACTCTCCACACTCCTGCCCCTTATTCTCCACACTTCTGTCCCTTACTCTCCACACTCCTGCCTCTTATTCTCCGCACTCCTGCCCCTTATTCTCTACACTCCTGCCCCTTATTCTCCAGACTCCTGCCCCTTATTCTCCACACTTCTGCCTCTTATTCTCCAGACTCCTGCCCCTTATTCTCCACACTTCTGCCCCTTATTCTCCACACTTCTGCCCCTTATTCTCCACACTTCTGCCCGTTATTCTCCAGACTCCTGCCCCTTATTCTCCACACTTCTGCCTCTTATTCTCCAGACTCCTGCCCCTTATTCTCCACACTTTAGCCCCTTATTCTCCACACTTATGCCCCGTATTCTCCACACTTCTGCCCCTTATTCTCCACACTTTTGCCCCCTTATTCTCCACACTTCTGTCCCTTATTCTCCACACTTCTGCCCCATATTCTCCAGACTCCTGCCCCTTATTCTCCACACTTCTGCCTCTTATTCTCCAGACTCCTGCCCCTTATTCTCCACACTTCTGCCCCTTATTCTCCACACTTCTGCCCCCTTATTCTCCACACTTCTGTCCCTTATTCTCCACACTTCTGCCCCTTATTCTCCAGACTCCTGCCCCTTATTCTCCACACTTCTGCCTCTTATTCTCCAGACTCCTGCCCCTTATTCTCCACACTTCTGCCCTTTATTCTCCAGACTCCTGTCCCTTATTCTCCACACTTCTACCCCTTATTCTCCACACTTCTGCCCCTTACTCTCCACACTTCTGCCCCTTATTCTCCACACTTCTGCCCCTTATTCTCCAGACTCCTGTCCCTTATTCTCCACACTTCTGCACCTTATTCTCCACACTTCTGCCTCTTATTCTCCACACTTCTGCCCCTTATTCTCCACACTGCTGCCCCTTATTCTCCAGACTTCTACCCCTTATTCTCCACACTTCTGCCCCTTATTCTCCAGACTTCTGCCCCCTTATTCTCCACACTTCTGTCCCTTATTCTCCACACTTCTGCCCCTTATTCTCCACACTTCTGCCCCTTATTCTTCACACTTCTGCCTCTTATTCTCCACACTTGTGCCTCTTATTCTCCACACTTCTGCCTCTTATTCTCCACACTTCTGCCCCTTATTCTCCACACTGCTGCCCCTCATTCTCCAGACTTCTGCCCCTTATTCTCCACACTTCTGCCCCTTATTCTCCAGACTTCTGCCCCCTTATTCTCCACACTTCTGTCCCTTATTCTCCACACTTCTGCCCCTTATTCTCCACACTTCTGCCCCTTATTCTCCACACTTCTGCCTCTTATTCTCCACACTTCTGCCTCTTATTCTCCACACATCTGCCCCTTATTCTCCACACTTCTGCCCCTTATTCTCCACAATTCTGCCTCTTATTCTCCACATTTCTGCCCCTTATTCTCCACACTTCTGCCTCTTATTCTCCACACTTCTGCCTCTTATTCTCCACACTTCTGCCCCTTATTCTCCACACTTCTGCCCCTTATTCTCCACACTCCGGTCCCTTATTCTCCACACTTCTGCCTCTTATTCTCCACACTTCTGCCTCTTATTCTCCACACTTCTGCCCCCTTATTCTCCACACTTCTGCCCCCTTATTCTCCACACTTCTGCCCCTTATTCTCCACACTTCTGTCCCTTATTCTCCACACTTCTGCCCCCTTATTCTCCACACTCCTGCCCCTTATTCTCCACACTCCTGCCCTTTTTCTCCACACTCCTGCCCCTTATTCTCCACACTTCTGCCCCTTATTCTCCAGACTTCTGCCCCTTATTCTCCACACTTCTGCCCCCTTATTCTCCACACTTCTGTCCCTTATTCTCCACACTTCTGCCCCCTTATTCTCTAGACTTCTGCCCCTTATTCTCCACACTCCTGCCCCTTACTCTCCACACTCCTGCCTCTGATTCTCCACACTCCTGCCCCTTATTCTCCACACTTCTGCCCCCTTATTCTCCACAATTCTGCCCCTTTATTCTCCACACTTCTGCACCTTACTCTCCACACTCCCGTCCCTTATTCTCCACACTTCTGCCCCTTTATTCTCCACACTCCTGCCTCTTATTCTCCACACTTCTGCCCCCTTATTCTCCACACTTCTGCCTCTTATTCTCCACACTTCTGCACCTTTATTCTCCAGACTTCTGTCCCTTATTCTCCACACTTCTGCCCCTTATTCTCCAGACTCCTGCCCCTTATTCTCCAGACTCCTGCCCCTTTTTCTCCACACGTCTGCCCCTTATTCTCCACACTTCTGCCCCTTACTCTCCACACTCCTGCCCCTTATTCTCCACACTTTTGTCCCTTACTCTCCCCACTCCTGCCCCTTATTCTCCGCACTCCTGCCCCTTATTCTCCACACTCCTGCCCCTTATTCTCCAGACTCCTGCCCCTTATTCTCTAAACTTCTGCCTCTTATTCTCCAGACTCCTGCCCCTTATTCTCCACACTTCTGCCCCTTATTCTCCACACTTCTGCCCCTTATACTCCACACTTCTGCCCGTTATTCTCCAGACTCCTGCCCCTTATTCTCCACACTTCTGCCTCTTATTCTCCAGACTCCTGCCCCTTATTCTCCACACTTTAGCCCCTTATTCTCCACACTTATGCCCCGTATTCTCCACACTTCTGCCCCTTATTCTCCACACTTTTGCCCCCTTATTCTCCACACTTCTGTCCCTTATTCTCCACACTTCTGCCCCATATTCTCCAGACTCCTGCCCCTTATTCTCCACACTTCTGCCTCTTATTCTCCAGACTCCTGCCCCTTATTCTCCACACTTCTGCCCCTTATTCTCCACACTTCTGCCCCCTTATTCTCCACACTTCTGCCCCTTTATTCTCCACACTTCTGCACCTTACTCTCCACACTCCCGTCCCTTATTCTCCACACTTCTGCCCCTTTATTCTCCACACTCCTGCCTCTTATTCTCCACACTTCTGCCCCCTTATTCTCCACACTTCTGCCCCTTATTCTCCACACTTCTGCCTCTTATTCTCCACACTTCTGCCCCTTATTCTCCACACTTCTGTCCCTTATTCTCCACACTTCTGCACCTTATTCTCCAGACTTCTGCCCCTTATTCTCCACACTTCTGCCCCTTATTCTCCAGACTCCTGTCCCTTATTCTCCACACTTCTGCCTCTTATTCTCCACACTTCTGCCTCTTATTTTCCACACTTCTGCCCCTTATTCTCCACACTGCTGCCCCTTATTCTCCACACTTCTGCCCCTTATTCTCCAGACTTCTGTCCCTTATTCTCCACACTTCTGCCCCTTATTCTCCACACTTCTGCCTCTTATTCTCCACACTTCTGCCCCTTATTCTCCACACTTCTGTCCCTTATTCTCCGCACTTCTGCACCTTATTCTCCAGACTTCTGCCCCTTATTCTCCACACTTCTGCCCCTTATTCTCCACACTTCTGCCCCATTATTCTCCACACTTCTGTCCCTTATTCTCCACATTTCTGCCCCTTATTCTCTACACTTCTGCCCCTTATTCTGCACACTTCTGCCCTTTATTCTCCAGACTCCTGTCCCTTATTCTCCACACTTCTACCCCTTATTCTCCACACTTCTGCCCCTTACTCTCCACACTTCTGCCCCTTATTCTCCACACTTCTGCCCCTTATTCTCCAGACTCCTGTCCCTTATTCTCCACACTTCTGCACCTTATTCTCCACACTTCTGCCTCTTATTCTCCACACTTCTGCCCCTTATTCTCCACACTGCTGCCCCTTATTCTCCAGACTTCTGCCCCTTATTCTCCACACTTCTGCCCCTTATTCTCCAGACTTCTGCCCCCTTATTCTCCACACTTCTGTCCCTTATTCTCCACACTTCTGCCCCTTATTCTCCACACTTCTGCCCCTTATTCTTCACACTTCTGCCTCTTATTCTCCACACTTGTGCCTCTTATTCTCCACACTTCTGCCTCTTATTCTCCACACTTCTGCCCCTTATTCTCCACACTGCTGCCCCTTATTCTCCAGACTTCTGCCCCTTATTCTCCACACTTCTGCCCCTTATTCTCCAGACTTCTGCCCCCTTATTCTCCACACTTCTGTCCCTTATTCTCCACACTTCTGCCCCTTATTCTCCACACTTCTGCCCCTTATTCTCCACACTTCTGCCTCTTATTCTCCACACTTCTGCCTCTTATTCTCCACACATCTGCCCCTTATTCTCCACACTTCTGCCCCTTATTCTCCACAATTCTGCCTCTTATTCTCCACATTTCTGCCCCTTATTCTCCACACTTCTGCCTCTTATTCTCCACACTTCTGCCTCTTATTCTCCACACTTCTGCCCCTTATTCTCCACACTTCTGCCCCTTATTCTCCACACTCCGGTCCCTTATTCTCCACACTTCTGCCTCTTATTCTCCACACTTCTGCCTCTTATTCTCCACACTTCTGCCCCCTTATTCTCCACACTTCTGCCCCCTTATTCTCCACACTTCTGCCCCTTATTCTCCACACTTCTGTCCCTAATTCTCCACACTTCTGCCCCCTTATTCTCCACACTCCTGCCCCTTATTCTCCACACTCCTGCCCTTTTTCTCCACACTCCTGCCCCTTATTCTCCACACTTCTGCCCCTTATTCTCCAGACTTCTGCCCCTTATTCTCCACACTTCTGCCCCCTTATTCTCCACACTTCTGTCCCTTATTCTCCACACTTCTGCCCCCTTATTCTCTAGACTTCTGCCCCTTATTCTCCACACTCCTGCCCCTTACTCTCCACACTCCTGCCTCTGATTCTCCACACTCCTGCCCCTTATTCTCCACACTTCTGCCCCCTTATTCTCCACAATTCTGCCCCTTTATTCTCCACACTTCTGCACCTTACTCTCCACACTCCCGTCCCTTATTCTCCACACTTCTGCCCCTTTATTCTCCACACTCCTGCCTCTTATTCTCCACACTTCTGCCCCCTTATTCTCCACACTTCTGCCTCTTATTCTCCACACTTCTGCACCTTTATTCTCCAGACTTCTGTCCCTTATTCTCCACACTTCTGCCCCTTATTCTCCAGACTCCTGCCCCTTATTCTCCAGACTCCTGCCCCTCTTTCTCCACACTTCTGCCCCTTATTCTCCACACTTCTGCCCCTTACTCTCCACACTCCTGCCCCTTATTCTCCACACATCTGCCCCTTACTCTCCACACTCCTGCCTCTTATTCTCCACACTTCTGCCCCTTATTCTCCACACTTCTGCCCCTTATTCTCCAGACTTCTGCCCCCTTATTCTCCACACTTCTGTCCCTTATTCTCCACACTTCTGCCCCTTATTCTCCACACTTCTGCCCCTTATTCTCCACACTTCTGCCTCTTATTCTCCACACTTCTGCCTCTTATTCTCCACACTTCTGCCCCTTATTCTCCACACTTCTGCCCCTTATTCTCCACACTTCTGCCTCTTATTCTCCACACTTCTGCCCCTTATTCTCCACACTTTTGCCTCTTATTCTCCACACTTCTGCCTCTTATTCTCCACACTTCTGCCCCTTATTCTCCACACTTCTGCCCCTTATTCTCCACACTCCTGTCCCTTATTCTCCACACTTCTGCCTCTTATTCTCCACACTTCTGCCTCTTATTCTCCACACTTCTGCCTCTTATTCTCCACACTTCTGCCCCCTTATTCTCCACACTTCTGCCCCCTTATTCTCCACACTTCTGCCCCCTTATTCTCCACACTTCTGTCCCTTATTCTCCACACTTCTGCCCCCTTATTCTCCACACTCCTGCCCCTTATTCTCCACACTCCTGCCCTTTTTCTCCACACTCCTGCCCCTTATTCTCCACACTCCTGCCCTTTTTCTCCACACTCCTTTCCCTTATTCTCCACACTCCTGCCCCTTATTCTCCACACTCCTGTCCCTTATTCTCCAGACTTCTGCCCCCTTATTCTCCACACTTCTGTCCCTTATTCTCCACACTTCTGCCCCTTATTCTGCACACTTCTGCCCCTTATTCTCTAGACTTCTGCCCCTTATTCTCTACACTTCTGTCCCTTATTCTCTACACTTCTGCCCCTTATTCTCCACACTTCTGCCCCTTATTCTCCACACTCCTGCTCTTATTCTCCACACTTCTGCCTCTTATTCTCCACACTTCTGCCCCTTATTCTCCAGACTCCTGTCCCTTATTCTCCACACTTCTGCCCCCTTATTCTCCACACTTCTGCACCTTATTCTCCAGACTCCTGTCCCTTATTCTCCACACTTCTGCCCCTTATTCTCCACACTTCTGCCCCTTATTCTCCACACTTCTGCCCCTTATTCTCCAGACTCCTGTCCCTTATTCTCCACACTTCTGCCCCCTTATTCTCCACACTTCTGTCCCTTATTCTCCACACTTCTGCCCCCTTATTCTCTAGACTTCTGCCCCTTATTCTCCACACTCCTGCCCCTTACTCTCCACACTCCTGCCTCTGATTCTCCACACTCCTGCCCCTTATTCTCCACACTTCTGCCCCCTTATTCTCCACACTTCTGCCCCTTTATTCTCCACACTTCTGCACCTTACTCTCCACACTCCCGTCCCTTATTCTCCACACTTCTGCCCCTTTATTCTCCACACTCCTGCCTCTTATTCTCCACACTTCTGCCCCCTTATTCTCCACACTTCTGCCTCTTATTCTCCACACTTCTGCACCTTTATTCTCCAGACTTCTGTCCCTTATTCTCCACACTTCTGCCCCTTATTCTCCAGACTCCTGCCCCTTATTCTCCAGACTCCTGCCCCTTTTTCTCCACACTTCTGCCCCTTATTCTCCACACTTCTGCCCCTTACTCTCCACACTCCTGCCCCTTATTCTCCACACTTCTGCCCCTTACTCTCCACACTCCTGCCTCTTATTCTCCACACTTCTGCACCTTTATTCTCCACACTTCTGTTCCTTATTCTCCACACTTCTGCCCCTTATTCTGCAGACTCCTGCCCATTATTCTCCACACTTCTGCCTCTTATTCTCCAGACTCCTGCCCCTTATTCTCCACACTTCTGCCCCTTATTCTCCACACTTCTGCCCCTTATTCTCCACACTCCTGCCCCTTATTCCCCACACTTCTGCCCTTTACTCTCCACACTCCTGCCCCTTATTCTCCACACTTCTGTCCCTTACTCTCCACACTCCTGCCTCTTATTCTCCGCACTCCTGCCCCTTATTCTCTACACTCCTGCCCCTTATTCTCCAGACTCCTGCCCCTTATTCTCCACACTTCTGCCTCTTATTCTCCAGACTCCTGCCCCTTATTCTCCACACTTCTGCCCCTTATTCTCCACACTTCTGCCCCTTATTCTCCACACTTCTGCCCGTTATTCTCCAGACTCCTGCCCCTTATTCTCCACACTTCTGCCTCTTATTCTCCAGACTCCTGCCCCTTATTCTCCACACTTTAGCCCCTTATTCTCCACACTTATGCCCCGTATTCTCCACACTTCTGCCCCTTATTCTCCACACTTTTGCCCCCTTATTCTCCACACTTCTGTCCCTTATTCTCCACACTTCTGCCCCATATTCTCCAGACTCCTGCCCCTTATTCTCCACACTTCTGCCTCTTATTCTCCAGACTCCTGCCCCTTATTCTCCACACTTCTGCCCCTTATTCTCCACACTTCTGCCCCCTTATTCTCCACACTTCTGTCCCTTATTCTCCACACTTCTGCCCCTTATTCTCCAGACTCCTGCCCCTTATTCTCCACACTTCTGCCTCTTATTCTCCAGACTCCTGCCCCTTATTCTCCACACTTCTGCCCTTTATTCTCCAGACTCCTGTCCCTTATTCTCCACACTTCTACCCCTTATTCTCCACACTTCTGCCCCTTACTCTCCACACTTCTGCCCCTTATTCTCCACACTTCTGCCCCTTATTCTCCAGACTCCTGTCCCTTATTCTCCACACTTCTGCACCTTATTCTCCACACTTCTGCCTCTTATTCTCCACACTTCTGCCCCTTATTCTCCACACTGCTGCCCCTTATTCTCCAGACTTCTACCCCTTATTCTCCACACTTCTGCCCCTTATTCTCCAGACTTCTGCCCCCTTATTCTCCACACTTCTGTCCCTTATTCTCCACACTTCTGCCCCTTATTCTCCACACTTCTGCCCCTTATTCTTCACACTTCTGCCTCTTATTCTCCACACTTGTGCCTCTTATTCTCCACACTTCTGCCTCTTATTCTCCACACTTCTGCCCCTTATTCTCCACACTGCTGCCCCTCATTCTCCAGACTTCTGCCCCTTATTCTCCACACTTCTGCCCCTTATTCTCCAGACTTCTGCCCCCTTATTCTCCACACTTCTGTCCCTTATTCTCCACACTTCTGCCCCTTATTCTCCACACTTCTGCCCCTTATTCTCCACACTTCTGCCTCTTATTCTCCACACTTCTGCCTCTTATTCTCCACACATCTGCCCCTTATTCTCCACACTTCTGCCCCTTATTCTCCACAATTCTGCCTCTTATTCTCCACATTTCTGCCCCTTATTCTCCACACTTCTGCCTCTTATTCTCCACACTTCTGCCTCTTATTCTCCACACTTCTGCCCCTTATTCTCCACACTTCTGCCCCTTATTCTCCACACTCCGGTCCCTTATTCTCCACACTTCTGCCTCTTATTCTCCACACTTCTGCCTCTTATTCTCCACACTTCTGCCCCCTTATTCTCCACACTTCTGCCCCCTTATTCTCCACACTTCTGCCCCTTATTCTCCACACTTCTGTCCCTTATTCTCCACACTTCTGCCCCCTTATTCTCCACACTCCTGCCCCTTATTCTCCACACTCCTGCCCTTTTTCTCCACACTCCTGCCCCTTATTCTCCACACTTCTGCCCCTTATTCTCCAGACTTCTGCCCCTTATTCTCCACACTTCTGCCCCCTTATTCTCCACACTTCTGTCCCTTATTCTCCACACTTCTGCCCCCTTATTCTCTAGACTTCTGCCCCTTATTCTCCACACTCCTGCCCCTTACTCTCCACACTCCTGCCTCTGATTCTCCACACTCCTGCCCCTTATTCTCCACACTTCTGCCCCCTTATTCTCCACAATTCTGCCCCTTTATTCTCCACACTTCTGCACCTTACTCTCCACACTCCCGTCCCTTATTCTCCACACTTCTGCCCCTTTATTCTCCACACTCCTGCCTCTTATTCTCCACACTTCTGCCCCCTTATTCTCCACACTTCTGCCTCTTATTCTCCACACTTCTGCACCTTTATTCTCCAGACTTCTGTCCCTTATTCTCCACACTTCTGCCCCTTATTCTCCAGACTCCTGCCCCTTATTCTCCAGACTCCTGCCCCTTTTTCTCCACACGTCTGCCCCTTATTCTCCACACTTCTGCCCCTTACTCTCCACACTCCTGCCCCTTATTCTCCACACATCTGCCCCTTACTCTCCACACTCCTGCCTCTTATTCTCCACACTTCTGCACCTTTATTCTCCACACTTCTGTTCCTTTTTCTCCACACTTCTGCCCCTTATTCTCCAGACTCCTGCCCCTTATTCTCCACACTTCTGCCCCTTATTCTCCACACTTCTGCCTCTTATTCTCCAGACTCCTGCCCCTTATTCTCCACACTTCTGCCCCTTATTCTCCACACTTCTGCCCCTTATTCTCCACACTCCTGCCCCTTATTCCCCACACTTCTGCCCCTTACTCTCCACACTCCTGCCCCTTATTCTCCACACTTCTGTCCCTTACTCTCCACACTCCTGCCCCTTATTCTCCACACTCCTGCCCCTTATTCTCCACACTCCTGCCACTTATTCTCCAGACTCCTGCCCCTTATTCTCCACACTTCTGCCTCTTATTCTCCAGACTCCTGCCCCTTATTCTCCACACTTCTGCCCCTTATTCTCCACACTTCTGCCCCTTATTCTCCACACTTCTGCCCGTTATTCTCCACACTTCTGCCCCTTATTCTCCACAATTCTGCCTCTTATTCTCCACATTTCTGCCCCTTATTCTCCACACTTCTGCCTCTTATTCTCCACACTTCTGCCTCTTATTCTCCACACTTCTGCCCCTTATTCTCCACACTTCTGCCCCTTATTCTCCACACTCCGGTCCCTTATTCTCCACACTTCTGCCTCTTATTCTCCACACTTCTGCCTCTTATTCTCCACACTTCTGCCCCCTTATTCTCCACACTTCTGCCCCCTTATTCTCCACACTTCTGCCCCTTATTCTCCACACTTCTGTCCCTAATTCTCCACACTTCTGCCCCCTTATTCTCCACACTCCTGCCCCTTATTCTCCACACTCCTGCCCTTTTTCTCCACACTCCTGCCCCTTATTCTCCACACTTCTGCCCCTTATTCTCCAGACTTCTGCCCCTTATTCTCCACACTTCTGCCCCCTTATTCTCCACACTTCTGTCCCTTATTCTCCACACTTCTGCCCCCTTATTCTCTAGACTTCTGCCCCTTATTCTCCACACTCCTGCCCCTTACTCTCCACACTCCTGCCTCTGATTCTCCACACTCCTGCCCCTTATTCTCCACACTTCTGCCCCCTTATTCTCCACAATTCTGCCCCTTTATTCTCCACACTTCTGCACCTTACTCTCCACACTCCCGTCCCTTATTCTCCACACTTCTGCCCCTTTATTCTCCACACTCCTGCCTCTTATTCTCCACACTTCTGCCCCCTTATTCTCCACACTTCTGCCTCTTATTCTCCACACTTCTGCACCTTTATTCTCCAGACTTCTGTCCCTTATTCTCCACACTTCTGCCCCTTATTCTCCAGACTCCTGCCCCTTATTCTCCAGACTCCTGCCCCTCTTTCTCCACACTTCTGCCCCTTATTCTCCACACTTCTGCCCCTTACTCTCCACACTCCTGCCCCTTATTCTCCACACATCTGCCCCTTACTCTCCACACTCCTGCCTCTTATTCTCCACACTTCTGCCCCTTATTCTCCACACTTCTGCCCCTTATTCTCCAGACTTCTGCCCCCTTATTCTCCACACTTCTGTCCCTTATTCTCCACACTTCTGCCCCTTATTCTCCACACTTCTGCCCCTTATTCTCCACACTTCTGCCTCTTATTCTCCACACTTCTGCCTCTTATTCTCCACACTTCTGCCCCTTATTCTCCACACTTCTGCCCCTTATTCTCCACACTTCTGCCTCTTATTCTCCACACTTCTGCCCCTTATTCTCCACACTTTTGCCTCTTATTCTCCACACTTCTGCCTCTTATTCTCCACACTTCTGCCCCTTATTCTCCACACTTCTGCCCCTTATTCTCCACACTCCTGTCCCTTATTCTCCACACTTCTGCCTCTTATTCTCCACACTTCTGCCTCTTATTCTCCACACTTCTGCCTCTTATTCTCCACACTTCTGCCCCCTTATTCTCCACACTTCTGCCCCCTTATTCTCCACACTTCTGCCCCCTTATTCTCCACACTTCTGTCCCTTATTCTCCACACTTCTGCCCCCTTATTCTCCACACTCCTGCCCCTTATTCTCCACACTCCTGCCCTTTTTCTCCACACTCCTGCCCCTTATTCTCCACACTCCTGCCCTTTTTCTCCACACTCCTTTCCCTTATTCTCCACACTCCTGCCCCTTATTCTCCACACTCCTGTCCCTTATTCTCCAGACTTCTGCCCCCTTATTCTCCACACTTCTGTCCCTTATTCTCCACACTTCTGCCCCTTATTCTGCACACTTCTGCCCCTTATTCTCTAGACTTCTGCCCCTTATTCTCTACACTTCTGTCCCTTATTCTCTACACTTCTGCCCCTTATTCTCCACACTTCTGCCCCTTATTCTCCACACTCCTGCTCTTATTCTCCACACTTCTGCCTCTTATTCTCCACACTTCTGCCCCTTATTCTCCAGACTCCTGTCCCTTATTCTCCACACTTCTGCCCCCTTATTCTCCACACTTCTGCACCTTATTCTCCAGACTCCTGTCCCTTATTCTCCACACTTCTGCCCCTTATTCTCCACACTTCTGCCCCTTATTCTCCACACTTCTGCCCCTTATTCTCCAGACTCCTGTCCCTTATTCTCCACACTTCTGCCCCCTTATTCTCCACACTTCTGTCCCTTATTCTCCACACTTCTGCCCCCTTATTCTCTAGACTTCTGCCCCTTATTCTCCACACTCCTGCCCCTTACTCTCCACACTCCTGCCTCTGATTCTCCACACTCCTGCCCCTTATTCTCCACACTTCTGCCCCCTTATTCTCCACACTTCTGCCCCTTTATTCTCCACACTTCTGCACCTTACTCTCCACACTCCCGTCCCTTATTCTCCACACTTCTGCCCCTTTATTCTCCACACTCCTGCCTCTTATTCTCCACACTTCTGCCCCCTTATTCTCCACACTTCTGCCTCTTATTCTCCACACTTCTGCACCTTTATTCTCCAGACTTCTGTCCCTTATTCTCCACACTTCTGCCCCTTATTCTCCAGACTCCTGCCCCTTATTCTCCAGACTCCTGCCCCTTTTTCTCCACACTTCTGCCCCTTATTCTCCACACTTCTGCCCCTTACTCTCCACACTCCTGCCCCTTATTCTCCACACTTCTGCCCCTTACTCTCCACACTCCTGCCTCTTATTCTCCACACTTCTGCACCTTTATTCTCCACACTTCTGTTCCTTATTCTCCACACTTCTGCCCCTTATTCTCCAGACTCCTGCCCATTATTCTCCACACTTCTGCCTCTTATTCTCCAGACTCCTGCCCCTTATTCTCCACACTTCTGCCCCTTATTCTCCACACTTCTGCCCCTTATTCTCCACACTCCTGCCCCTTATTCCCCACACTTCTGCCCTTTACTCTCCACACTCCTGCCCCTTATTCTCCACACTTCTGTCCCTTACTCTCCACACTCCTGCCTCTTATTCTCCGCACTCCTGCCCCTTATTCTCTACACTCCTGCCCCTTATTCTCCAGACTCCTGCCCCTTATTCTCCACACTTCTGCCTCTTATTCTCCAGACTCCTGCCCCTTATTCTCCACACTTCTGCCCCTTATTCTCCACACTTCTGCCCCTTATTCTCCACACTTCTGCCCGTTATTCTCCAGACTCCTGCCCCTTATTCTCCACACTTCTGCCTCTTATTCTCCAGACTCCTGCCCCTTATTCTCCACACTTTAGCCCCTTATTCTCCACACTTATGCCCCGTATTCTCCACACTTCTGCCCCTTATTCTCCACACTTTTGCCCCCTTATTCTCCACACTTCTGTCCCTTATTCTCCACACTTCTGCCCCATATTCTCCAGACTCCTGCCCCTTATTCTCCACACTTCTGCCTCTTATTCTCCAGACTCCTGCCCCTTATTCTCCACACTTCTGCCCCTTATTCTCCACACTTCTGCCCCCTTATTCTCCACACTTCTGTCCCTTATTCTCCACACTTCTGCCCCTTATTCTCCAGACTCCTGCCCCTTATTCTCCACACTTCTGCCTCTTATTCTCCAGACTCCTGCCCCTTATTCTCCACACTTCTGCCCTTTATTCTCCAGACTCCTGTCCCTTATTCTCCACACTTCTACCCCTTATTCTCCACACTTCTGCCCCTTACTCTCCACACTTCTGCCCCTTATTCTCCACACTTCTGCCCCTTATTCTCCAGACTCCTGTCCCTTATTCTCCACACTTCTGCACCTTATTCTCCACACTTCTGCCTCTTATTCTCCACACTTCTGCCCCTTATTCTCCACACTGCTGCCCCTTATTCTCCAGACTTCTACCCCTTATTCTCCACACTTCTGCCCCTTATTCTCCAGACTTCTGCCCCCTTATTCTCCACACTTCTGTCCCTTATTCTCCACACTTCTGCCCCTTATTCTCCACACTTCTGCCCCTTATTCTTCACACTTCTGCCTCTTATTCTCCACACTTGTGCCTCTTATTCTCCACACTTCTGCCTCTTATTCTCCACACTTCTGCCCCTTATTCTCCACACTGCTGCCCCTCATTCTCCAGACTTCTGCCCCTTATTCTCCACACTTCTGCCCCTTATTCTCCAGACTTCTGCCCCCTTATTCTCCACACTTCTGTCCCTTATTCTCCACACTTCTGCCCCTTATTCTCCACACTTCTGCCCCTTATTCTCCACACTTCTGCCTCTTATTCTCCACACTTCTGCCTCTTATTCTCCACACATCTGCCCCTTATTCTCCACACTTCTGCCCCTTATTCTCCACAATTCTGCCTCTTATTCTCCACATTTCTGCCCCTTATTCTCCACACTTCTGCCTCTTATTCTCCACACTTCTGCCTCTTATTCTCCACACTTCTGCCCCTTATTCTCCACACTTCTGCCCCTTATTCTCCACACTCCGGTCCCTTATTCTCCACACTTCTGCCTCTTATTCTCCACACTTCTGCCTCTTATTCTCCACACTTCTGCCCCCTTATTCTCCACACTTCTGCCCCCTTATTCTCCACACTTCTGCCCCTTATTCTCCACACTTCTGTCCCTTATTCTCCACACTTCTGCCCCCTTATTCTCCACACTCCTGCCCCTTATTCTCCACACTCCTGCCCTTTTTCTCCACACTCCTGCCCCTTATTCTCCACACTTCTGCCCCTTATTCTCCAGACTTCTGCCCCTTATTCTCCACACTTCTGCCCCCTTATTCTCCACACTTCTGTCCCTTATTCTCCACACTTCTGCCCCCTTATTCTCTAGACTTCTGCCCCTTATTCTCCACACTCCTGCCCCTTACTCTCCACACTCCTGCCTCTGATTCTCCACACTCCTGCCCCTTATTCTCCACACTTCTGCCCCCTTATTCTCCACAATTCTGCCCCTTTATTCTCCACACTTCTGCACCTTACTCTCCACACTCCCGTCCCTTATTCTCCACACTTCTGCCCCTTTATTCTCCACACTCCTGCCTCTTATTCTCCACACTTCTGCCCCCTTATTCTCCACACTTCTGCCTCTTATTCTCCACACTTCTGCACCTTTATTCTCCAGACTTCTGTCCCTTATTCTCCACACTTCTGCCCCTTATTCTCCAGACTCCTGCCCCTTATTCTCCAGACTCCTGCCCCTTTTTCTCCACACGTCTGCCCCTTATTCTCCACACTTCTGCCCCTTACTCTCCACACTCCTGCCCCTTATTCTCCACACATCTGCCCCTTACTCTCCACACTCCTGCCTCTTATTCTCCACACTTCTGCACCTTTATTCTCCACACTTCTGTTCCTTTTTCTCCACACTTCTGCCCCTTATTCTCCAGACTCCTGCCCCTTATTCTCCACACTTCTGCCCCTTATTCTCCACACTTCTGCCTCTTATTCTCCAGACTCCTGCCCCTTATTCTCCACACTTCTGCCCCTTATTCTCCACACTTCTGCCCCTTATTCTCCACACTCCTGCCCCTTATTCCCCACACTTCTGCCCCTTACTCTCCACACTCCTGCCCCTTATTCTCCACACTTCTGTCCCTTACTCTCCACACTCCTGCCCCTTATTCTCCACACTCCTGCCCCTTATTCTCCACACTCCTGCCACTTATTCTCCAGACTCCTGCCCCTTATTCTCCACACTTCTGCCTCTTATTCTCCAGACTCCTGCCCCTTATTCTCCACACTTCTGCCCCTTATTCTCCACACTTCTGCCCCTTATTCTCCACACTTCTGCCCGTTATTCTCCACACTGCTGCCCCTTATTCTCCACACTTCTGCCCCTTATTCTCCAGACTTCTGCCTCTTATTCTCCACACTTCTGACCCTTATTCTCCACACTTCTGCCTCTTATTCTCCACACTTCTACCCCTTATTCTCCACACTTATGTCCCTTATTCTCCACACTTCTGCACCTTATTCTCCAGACTTCTGCCCCTTATTCTCCACACTTCTGCCCCTTATTCTCCAGACTTCTGCCCCATTATTCTCCACACTTCTGCCCCTTATTCTCCAGACTTCTGCCCCTTATTCTCCACACTTCTGCCCCTTATTCTCCAGACTTCTGCCCCTTATTCTCCACACTTCTGCCTCTTATTCTCCACACTTCTGCCCCTTATTCTCCACACTGCTGCCCCTTATTCTCCACACTTCTGCCCCTTATTCTCCAGACTTCTGCCTCTTATTCTCCACACTTCTGCCCCTTATTCTCCACACTTCTGCCTCTTATTCTCCACACTTCTGCCCCTTATTCTCCACACTGCTGCCCCTTATTCTCCACACTTCTGCCCCTTATTCTCCAGACTTCTGCCTCTTATTCTCCACACTTCTGCCCCTTATTCTCCACACTTCTGCCTCTTATTCTCCACACTTCTGCCCCTTATTCTCCACACTTCTGTCCCTTATTCTCCACACTTCTGCACCTTATTCTCCAGACTTCTGCCCCTTATTCTCCACACTTCTGCCCCTTATTCTCCACACTCCTGTCACTTATTCTCCACACTTCTGCCCCTTATTCTCCACACTTCTGCCTCTTATTCTCCACACTTCTGCCCCTTATTCTCCACACTGCTGCCCCTTATTCTCCACACTTCTGCCCCTTATTCTCCAGACTTCTGTCCCTTATTCTCCACACTTCTGCCCCTTATTCTCCACACTTCTGCCTCTTATTCTCCACACTTCTGCCCCTTATTCTCCACACTTCTGTCCCTTATTCTCCGCACTTCTGCACCTTATTCTCCAGACTTCTGCCCCTTATTCTCCACACTTCTGCCCCTTATTCTCCACACTTCTGCCCCATTATTCTCCACACTTCTGTCCCTTATTCTCCACATTTCTGCCCCTTATTCTCTACACTTCTGCCCCTTATTCTGCACACTTCTGCCTCTTATTCTCCACACTTCTGCCTCTTATTCTCCACACTTCTGCCTCTTATTCTCCACACTTCTGCCCCTTATTCTCCACACTGCTGCCCCTTATTCTCCAGACTTCTGCCCCTTATTCTCCACACTTCTGCCCCTTATTCTCCAGACTTCTGCCCCCTTATTCTCCACACTTCTGTCCCTTATTCTCCACACTTCTGCCCCTTATTCTCCACACTTCTGCCCCTTATTCTCCACACTTCTGCCTCTTATTCTCCACACTTCTGCCTCTTATTCTCCACACTTCTGCCCCTTATTCTCCACACTTCTGCCCCTTATTCTCCACACTTCTGCCTCTTATTCTCCACACTTCTGCCCCTTATTCTCCACACTTTTGCCTCTTATTCTCCACACTTCTGCCTCTTATTCTCCACATTTCTGCCCCTTATTCTCCACTCTTCTGCCCCTTATTCTCCACACTCCTGTCCCTTATTCTCCACACTTCTGCCTCTTATTCTCCACACTTCTGCCTCTTATTCTCCACACTTCTGCCCCCTTATTCTCCACACTTCTGCCCCCTTATTCTCCACACTTCTGCCCCCTTATTCTCCACACTTCTGTCCCTTATTCTCCACACTTCTGCCACCTTATTCTCCACACTCCTGCCCCTTATTCTCCACACTTCTGCCCTTTTTCTCCACACTCCTGCCCCTTATTCTCCACACTCCTGCCCTTTTTCTCCACACTCCTGTCCCTTATTCTCCACACTCCTGCCCCTTATTCTCCACACTCCTGTCCCTTATTCTCCAGACTTCTGCCCCCTTATTCTCCACACTTCTGTCCCTTATTCTCCACACTTCTGCCCCTTATTCTGCACACTTCTGCCCCTTATTCTCTAGACTTCTGCCCCTTATTCTCTACACTTCTGTCCCTTATTCTCCACACTTCTGCCCCTTATTCTCCACACTTCTGCCCCTTATTCTCCACACTCCTGCTCTTATTCTCCACACTTCTGCCTCTTATTCTCCACACTTCTGCCCCTTATTCTCCAGACTCCTGTCCCTTATTCTCCACACTTCTGCCCCCTTATTCTCCACACTTCTGCACCTTATTCTCCAGACTCCTGTCCCTTATTCTCCACACTTCTGCCCCTTATTCTCCACACTTCTGCCCCTTATTCTCCACACTTCTGCCCCTTATTCTCCAGACTCCTGTCCCTTATTCTCCACACTTCTGCCCCCTTATTCTCCACACTTCTGTCCCTTATTCTCCACACTTCTGCCCCCTTATTCTCTAGACTTCTGCCCCTTATTCTCCACACTCCTGCCCCTTACTCTCCACACTCCTGCCTCTGATTCTCCACACTCCTGCCCCTTATTCTCCACACTTCTGCCCCCTTATTCTCCACACTTCTGCCCCTTTATTCTCCACACTTCTGCACCTTACTCTCCACACTCCCGTCCCTTATTCTCCACACTTCTGCCCCTTTATTCTCCACACTCCTGCCTCTTATTCTCCACACTTCTGCCCCCTTATTCTCCACACTTCTGCCTCTTATTCTCCACACTTCTGCACCTTTATTCTCCAGACTTCTGTCCCTTATTCTCCACACTTCTGCCCCTTATTCTCCAGACTCCTGCCCCTTATTCTCCAGACTCCTGCCCCTTTTTCTCCACACTTCTGCCCCTTATTCTCCACACTTCTGCCCCTTACTCTCCACACTCCTGCCCCTTATTCTCCACACTTCTGCCCCTTACTCTCCACACTCCTGCCTCTTATTCTCCACACTTCTGCACCTTTATTCTCCACACTTCTGTTCCTTATTCTCCACACTTCTGCCCCTTATTCTCCAGACTCCTGCCCATTATTCTCCACACTTCTGCCTCTTATTCTCCAGACTCCTGCCCCTTATTCTCCACACTTCTGCCCCTTATTCTCCACACTTCTGCCCCTTATTCTCCACACTCCTGCCCCTTATTCCCCACACTTCTGCCCTTTACTCTCCACACTCCTGCCCCTTATTCTCCACACTTCTGTCCCTTACTCTCCACACTCCTGCCCCTTATTCTCCGCACTCCTGCCCCTTATTCTCCACACTCCTGCCCCTTATTCTCCAGACTCCTGCCCCTTATTCTCCACACTTCTGCCTCTTATTCTCCAGACTCCTGCCCCTTATTCTCCACACTTCTGCCCCTTATTCTCCACACTTCTGCCGCTTATTCTCCACACTTCTGCCCGTTATTCTCCAGACTCCTGCCCCTTATTCTCCACACTTCTGCCTCTTATTCTCCAGACTCCTGCCCCTTATTCTCCACACTTTAGCCCCTTATTCTCCACACTTATGCCCCGTATTCTCCACACTTCTGCCCCTTATTCTCCACACTTCTGCCCCCTTATTCTCCACACTTCTGTCCCTTATTCTCCACACTTCTGCCCCTTATTCTCCAGACTCCTGCCCCTTATTCTCCACACTTCTGCCTCTTATTCTCCAGACTCCTGCCCCTTATTCTCCACACTTCTGCCCCTTATTCTCCACACTTCTGCCCCCTTATTCTCCACACTTCTGTCCCTTATTCTCCACACTTCTGCCCCTTATTCTCCAGACTCCTGCCCCTTATTCTCCACACTTCTGCCTCTTATTCTCCAGACTCCTGCCCCTTATTCTCCACACTTCTGCCCTTTATTCTCCAGACTCCTGTCCCTTATTCTCCACACTTCTACCCCTTATTCTCCACACTTCTGCCCCTTACTCTCCACACTTCTGCCCCTTATTCTCCACACTTCTGCCCCTTATTCTCCAGACTCCTGTCCCTTATTCTCCACACTTCTGCACCTTATTCTCCACACTTCTGCCTCTTATTCTCCACACTTCTGCCCCTTATTCTCCACACTGCTGCCCCTTATTCTCCAGACTTCTGCCCCTTATTCTCCACACTTCTGCCCCTTATTCTCCAGACTTCTGCCCCCTTATTCTCCACACTTCTGTCCCTTATTCTCCACACTTCTGCCCCTTATTCTCCACACTTCTGCCCCTTATTCTTCACACTTCTGCCTCTTATTCTCCACACTTGTGCCTCTTATTCTCCACACTTCTGCCTCTTATTCTCCACACTTCTGCCCCTTATTCTCCACACTGCTGCCCCTTATTCTCCAGACTTCTGCCCCTTATTCTCCACACTTCTGTCCCTTATTCTCCACACTTCTGCCCCTTATTCTCCACACTTCTGCCCCTTATTCTCCACACTTCTGCCTCTTATTCTCCACACTTCTGCCTCTTATTCTCCACACTTCTGCCCGTTATTCTCCAGACTCCTGCCCCTTATTCTCCACACTTCTGCCTCTTATTCTCCAGACTCCTGCCCCTCATTCTCCACACTTTAGCCCCTTATTCTCCACACTTATGCCCCGTATTCTCCACACTTCTGCCCCCTTATTCTCCACACTTCTGTCCCTTATTCTCCACACTTCTGCCCCTTATTCTCCAGACTCCTGCCCCTTATTCTCCACACTTCTGCCTCTTATTCTCCAGACTCCTGCCCCTTATTCTCCACACTTCTGCCCCTTATTCTCCACACTTCTGCCCCCTTATTCTCCACACTTCTGTCCCTTATTCTCCACACTTCTGCCCCTTATTCTCCAGACTCCTGCCCCTTATTCTCCACACTTCTGCCTCTTATTCTCCAGACTCCTGCCCCTTATTCTCCACACTTCTGCCCTTTATTCTCCAGACTCCTGTCCCTTATTCTCCACACTTCTACCCCTTATTCTCCACACTTCTGCCCCTTACTCTCCACACTTCTGCCCCTTATTCTCCACACTTCTGCCCCTTATTCTCCAGACTCCTGTCCCTTATTCTCCACACTTCTGCACCTTATTCTCCACACTTCTGCCTCTTATTCTCCACACTTCTGCCCCTTATTCTCCACACTGCTGCCCCTTATTCTCCAGACTTCTGCCCCTTATTCTCCACACTTCTGCCCCTTATTCTCCAGACTTCTGCCCCCTTATTCTCCACACTTCTGTCCCTTATACTCCACACTTCTGCCCCTTATTCTCCACACTTCTGCCCCTTATTCTTCACACTTCTGCCTCTTATTCTCCACACTTGTGCCTCTTATTCTCCACACTTCTGCCTCTTATTCTCCACACTTCTGCCCCTTATTCTCCACACTGCTGCCCCTTATTCTCCAGACTTCTGCCCCTTATTCTCCACACTTCTGCCCCTTATTCTCCAGACTTCTGCCCCCTTATTCTCCACACTTCTGTCCCTTATTCTCCACACTTCTGCCCCTTATTCTCCACACTTCTGCCCCTTATTCTCCACACTTCTGCCTCTTATTCTCCACACTTCTGCCTCTTATTCTCCACACATCTGCCCCTTATTCTCCACACTTCTGCCCCTTATTCTCCACACTTCTGCCTCTTATTCTCCACATTTCTGCCCCTTATTCTCCACACTTCTGCCTCTTATTCTCCACACTTCTGCCTCTTATTCTCCACACTTCTGCCCCTTATTCTCCACACTTCTGCCCCTTATTCTCCACACTCCGGTCCCTTATTCTCCACACTTCTGCCCCTTATTCTCCACACTTCTGCCCCTTATTCTCCACACTTCTGCCTCTTATTCTCCACATTTCTGCCTCTTATTCTCCACACTTCTGCCTCTTATTCTCCACACTTCTGCCCCCTTATTCTCCACACTTCTGCCCCCTTATTCTCCACACTTCTGCCCCCTTATTCTCCACACTTCTGTCCCTTATTCTCCACACTTCTGCCCCCTTATTCTCCACACTCCTGCCCCTTATTCTCCACACTCCTGCCCTTTTTCTCCACACTCCTGCCCCTTATTCTCCACACTTCTGCCCCTTATTCTCCAGACTTCTGCCCCTTATTCTCCACACTCCTGTCCCTTATTCTCCAGACTTCTGCCCCTTATTCTCCACACTTCTGCCCCTTATTCTCCAGACTCCTGCCCTTTATTCTCCACACTTCTGCCCCTTATTCTCCACACTTCTGCCCCTTATTCTCCACACTTCTGCCCCTTATTCTCCACACTCCTGTCCCTTATTCTCCACACTTCTGTCCCTTATTCTCCACACTTCTGCCCCTTATTCTCCAGACTCCTGCCCCTTATTCTCCACACTTCTGCCTCTTATTCTCCAGACTCCTGCCACTTATTCTCCACACTTCTGCCCCTTATTCTCCACACTTCTGCCCCCTTATTCTCCACACTTCTGTCCCTTATTCTCCACACTTCTGCCCCTTATTCTCCAGACTCCTGCCCCTTATTCTCCACACTTCTGCCTCTTATTCTCCAGACTCCTGCACCTTATTCTCCACACTTCTGACCTTTATTCTCCAGACTCCTGTCCCTTAATCTCCACACTTCTACCCCTTATTCTCCACACTTCTGCCCCTTATTCTCCACACTTCTGCCCCTTATTCTCCACACTTCTGCCCCTTATTCTCCAGACTCCTGTCCCTTATTCTCCACACTTCTGCCCCTTATTCTCCACACTTCTGCCTCTTATTCTCCACACTTCTGCCCCTTATTCTCCACACTGCTGCCCCTTATTCTCCAGACTTCTGCCCCTTATTCTCCACACTTCTGCCCCTTATTCTCCAGACTTCTGCCCCATTATTCTCCACACTTCTGTCCCTTATTCTCCACATTTCTGCCCCTTATTCTCTACACTTCTGCCCCTTATTCTCCACACTTCTGCCTCTTATTCTCCACACTTCTGCCTCTTATTCTCCACACTTCTGCCTCTTATTCTCCACACTTCTGCCCCTTATTCTCCACACTGCTGCCCCTTATTCTCCAGACTTCTGCCCCTTATTCTTCAGACTTCTGCCCCTTATTCTCCAGACTTCTGCCCCCTTATTCTCCACACTTCTGTCCCTTATTCTCCACACTTCTGCCCCTTATTCTCCACACTTCTGCCCCTTATTCTCCACACTTCTGCCTCTTATTCTCCACACTTCTGCCTCTTATTCTCCACACTTCTGCCTCTTATTCTCCACACTTCTGCCCCTTATTCTCCACACTGCTGCCCCTTATTCTCCAGACTTCTGCCCCTTATTCTCCACACTTCTGCCCCTTATTCTCCAGACTTCTGCCCCATTATTCTCCACACTTCTGTCCCTTATTCTCCACATTTCTGCCCCTTATTCTCTACACTTCTGCCCCTTATTCTCCACACTTCTGCCTCTTATTCTCCACACTTCTGCCTCTTATTCTCCACACTTCTGCCTCTTATTCTCCACACTTCTGCCCCTTATTCTCCACACTGCTGCCCCTTATTCTCCAGACTTCTGCCCCTTATTCTTCAGACTTCTGCCCCTTATTCTCCAGACTTCTGCCCCCTTATTCTCCACACTTCTGTCCCTTATTCTCCACACTTCTGCCCCTTATTCTCCACACTTCTGCCCCTTATTCTCCACACTTCTGCCTCTTATTCTCCACACTTCTGCCTCTTATTCTCCACACTTCTGCCCCTTATTCTCCACACTTTTGCCTCTTATTCTCCACACTTCTGCCTCTTATTCTCCACACTTCTGCCCCTTATTCTCCACACTTCTGCCCCTTATTCTCCACACTTCTGCCCCTTATTCTCCACACTTCTGCCTCTTATTCTCCACACTTCTGCCCCTTATTCTCCACACTTTTGCCTCTTATTCTCCACACTTCTGCCTCTTATTCTCCACACTTCTGCCCCTTATTCTCCACACTTCTGCCCCTTATTCTCCACACTCCTGTCCATTATTCTCCACACTTCTGCCTCTTATTCTCCACACTTCTGCCTCTTATTCTCCACACTTCTGCCCCCTTATTCTCCACACTTCTGCCCCCTTATTCTCCACACTTCTGCCCCCTTATTCTCCACACTTCTGTCCCTTATTCTCTACACTTCTGCCCCCTTATTCTCCACACTCCTGCCCCTTATTCTCCACACTCCTGCCCTTTTTCTCCACACTCCTGCTCCTTTTTCTCCACACTTCTGCCCCTTATTCTCCAGACTTCTGCCCCTTATTCTCCACACTCCTGTCCCTTATTCTCCAGACTTCTGCCCCTTATTCTCCACACTTCTGCCCCTTATTCTCCAGACTCCTGCCCCTTATTCTCCACACTTCTGCCCCTTATTCTCCACACTTCTGCCCCTTATTCTCCACACTCCTGTCCCTTATTCTCCACACTCCTGCTCCTTATTCTCCACACTTCTGCCCCTTATTCTCCACACTTCTGCCCCTTATTCTCCACACTCCTGTCCCTTATTCTCCACACTCCTGCCCCTTATTCTCCACACTCCTGTCCCTTATTCTCCAGACTTCTGCCCCCTTATTCTCCACACTTCTGTCCCTTATTCTCCACACTTCTGCCCCTTATTCTGCACACTTCTGCCCCTTATTCTCTAGACTTCTGCCCCTTATTCTCTACACTTCTGTCCCTTATTCTCCACACTTCTGCCCCTTATTCTCCACACTTCTGCCCCTTATTCTCCACACTCCTGCTCTTATTCTCCACACTTCTGCCTCTTATTCTCCACACTTCTGCCCCTTATTCTCCAGACTCCTGTCCCTTATTCTCCACACTTCTGCCCCCTTATTCTCCACACTTCTGTCCCTTATTCTCCACAATTCTGCCCCTTATTCTCCACACTTTTGCCCCTTATTCTCTAGACTTCTGCCCCTTATTCTCTACACTTCTGACCCTTATTCTCCACACTTCTGCCCCCTTATTCTCCACACTTCTGCACCTTATTCTCCACACTTCTGCCCCCTTATTCTCCACACTTCTGTCCCCTTATTCTCCACACTTCTGTCCCTTATTCTCCACACTTCTGCCCCTTACTCTCCACATTCCTGCCTCTTATTCTCCAGACTTCTGCACCTTACTCTCCACACTTCTGCCCCTTATTCTCCAGACTCCTGTCCCTTATTCTCCACACTTCTGCCCCCTTATTCTCCACTCTTCTGTCCCCTTATTCTCCACACTTCTGTCCCTTATTCTCCACACTTCTGCCCCTTATTCTCCACACTTCTGCCCCTTATTCTCCACACACCTGCCCCTTATTCTCTAGACTTCTGCTCCCTTATTCTCCACACTTCTGCCCCTTATTCTCCACACATCTGCCCCCTTATTCTCCACACTTCTGTCCCCTTATTCTCCACACTTCTGTCCCTTATTCTCCACACTCCTGCCTCTTATTCTCCAGACTTCTGCACCTTACTCTCCACACTTCTGCCCCTTATTCTCCAGACTCCTGTCGCTTATTCTCCACACTTCTGCCCCCTTATTCTCCACACTTCTGTCCCTTATTCTCCACACTTCTGCCCCTTATTCTCCACACTTCTGCCCCTTATTCTCCACACTCCTGCCCCTTATTCTCTAGACTTCTGCCCCCTTATTCTCTACACTTCTGTCCCTTATTCTCCACACTTCTGTCCCCTTATTCTCCACACTTCTGTCCCTTATTCTCCACACTTCTGCCCCTTATTCTCCAGACTCCTGTCCCTTATTCTCCACACTTCTGCCCCCTTATTCTCCACACTTCTGTCCCCTTATTCTCCACACTTCTGTCCCTTATTCTCCACACTTCTGCCCCTTATTCTCCACACTCCTGTCCATTATTCTCCACACTCCTGCCCCTTATTCTCCACACTTCTGCCCCTTATTCTCCACACTTCTGCCCCTTATTCTCCACACTCCTGTCCCTTATTCTCCACACTCCTGCCCCTTATTCTCCACACTTCTGCCCCTTATTCTCCACACTTCTGCCCCTTATTCTCTAGACTTCTGACCCCTTATTCTCCACACTTCTGCCCCTTATTCTCCACACTTCTGTCCCTTATTCTCCACACTTCTGTCCCTTATTCTCCACACTTCTGCCCCCTTATTCTCCATACTCCTGCCCCTTACTCTCCAAACTCCTGCCCCTTATTCTCCAAACTTCTGCACCTTACTCTCCACACTCCTGCCTCTTATTCTCCACACTCCTGCCCCTTATTCTCCACACTTCTGCCCCTTTATTCTCCACACTTCTGCCCCTTATTCTCCACACTTCTGCCCCTTATTCTCTAGACTTCTGCCCCCTTATTCTCCACACTTCTGCCCCTTATTCTCCACACTTCTGCCCCTTATTCTCCACACTTCTTCCCCCTTATTCTCCACACTTCTGTCCCCTTATTCTCCACACTTCTGTCCCTTATTCTCCACACTCCTGCCTCTTATTCTCCAGACTTCTGCACCTTACTCTCCACACTTCTGCCCCTTATTCTCCAGACTCCTGTCGCTTATTCTCCACACTTCTGCCCCCTTATTCTCCACACTTCTGCCCTTTATTCTCCACACTCCTGGCCCTTTATTCTCCACACTTCTGCCCCTTATTCTCCACACTTCTGCCCCCTTATTCTCCACACTTCTACCCCCTTATTCTCCACACTTCTGCCCTCTTATTCTCCACACTTCTGCCCCTTATTCTCCACACTTCTGCCCCTTATTCTCCAGACTTCTGCCCCTTATTCTCCACACTTCTACCCCCTTATTCTCCGCACTTCTGCCCTCTTATTCTCCACACTTCTGTCCTTTACTCTCCACACTTCTGTCCTTTATTCTCCACACTTCTGCCCCTTATTCTCCACACTTCTACCCCCTTATTCTCCACACTTCTGCCCCTTATTCTCCACACTTCTACCCCCTTATTCTCCACACTTCTGCCCCCTTATTCTCCACACTTCTGCCCCTTATTCTTCACACTTCTGCCCCCTTATTCTCCACACTTCTGCCCCTTATTCTCCACTCTTCTACCCCCTTATTCTCCACACTTCTGCCCTCTTATTCTCCACACTTCTGCCCCTTATTCTCCACACTTCTGCCCCTTATTCTTCACACTTCTGCCCCCTTATTCTCGAGACTTCTGCCCCTTATTCTCCACACTTTTACCCCCTTATTCTCCACTCTTCTGCCCTCTTATTCTCCACACTTCTGCCCTCTTATTCTCCACACTTCTGCCCCTTTATTCTCCACACTTCTGCCCCTTATTCTCCACACTTCTGCCTCTTATTCTCCACACTTCTCCCCCCTTATTCTCCACACTTCTCCCCCCTTATTCTCCACACTTCTGCCCCTTTATTCTCCACACTTCAGCCCCTTTATTCTCCACACTTCTGCCCCTTATTCTCCACACTTCTCCCCCCTTATTCTACACACTTCTCCCCCCTTATTCTCCACACTTATCCCCCCTTATTCTCCACACTTCTCCCCCCTTATTCTCCACACTTTGGCCCTCTTTTTCTCCACACTTCTGCCCCCTTATTCTCCACACTTCTCCCCCTTATTCTCCACAATTCTGCCCCCTTAGTCTCCACACTTCTGCCCCTTTATTCTCCACAGTCCTGGCCCTTTATTCTCCTCACTCCTGGCCCTTTTTTCTCCACACTTCTGCCCCTTATTCTCCACACTTCTGCCCCTTTATTCTCCACACTTCTGCCCCTTTATTCTCCACACTTCTGCCCCTTATTCTCCACACTTCTGCCCCTTATTCTCCACACTTCTCCCCCCTTATTCTCCACACTCCTGCCTCTTATTCTACACACTTCTCCCCCCTTATTCTCCACACTTCTCCCCCCTTATTCTCCACACTTTGGCCCTCTTTTTCTCCACACTTCTGCCCCCTTATTCTCCACACTTCTGTCCCCTTATTCTCCACACTTCTGTCCCTTATTCTCCACACTCCTGCCTCTTATTCTCCAGACTTCTGCACCTTACTCTCCACACTTCTGCCCCTTATTCTCCAGACTCCTGTCGCTTATTCTCCACACTTCTGCCCCCTTATTCTCCACACTTCTGTCCCTTATTCTCCACACTTCTGCCCCTTATTCTCCACACTCCTGCCCCTTATTCTCTAGACTTCTGCCCCCTTATTCTCTACACTTCTGTCCCTTATTCACCACACTTCTGCCCCTTATTCTCCACACTTCTGCCCCCTTATTCTCCACACTTCTGTCCCCTTATTCTCCACACTTCTGTCCCTTATTCTCCACACTTCTGCCCCTTATTCTCCAGACTCCTGTCCCTTATTCTCCACACTTCTGCCCCCTTATTCTCCACACTTCTGTCCCCTTATTCTCCACACTTCTGTCCCTTATTCTCCACACTTCTGCCCCTTATTCTCCACACTTCTGCCCCTTATTCTCTAGACTTCTGACCCCTTATTCTCTACACTTCTGCCCCTTATTCTCCACACTTCTGTCCCTTATTCTCCACACTTCTGTCCCTTATTCTCCACACTTCTGCCCCCTTATTCTCCATACTCCTGCCCCTTACTCTCCAAACTCCTGCCCCTTATTCTCCAAACTTCTGCACCTTACTCTCCACACTCCTGCCTCTTATTCTCCACACTCCTGCCCCTTATTCTCCACACTTCTGCCCCTTTATTCTCCACACTTCTGCCCCTTACTCTCCACACTCCTGCCTCTTATTCTCCAGACTTCTGCACCTTACTCTGCACACTTCTGCCCCTTATTCTCCAGACTCCTGTCGCTTATTCTCCACACTTCTGCCCCCTTATTCTCCACACTTCTGTCCCTTATTCTCCACACTTCTGCACCTTACTCTCCACACTCCTACCTCTTATTCTCCACACTTCTGCACCTTATTCTCCAGACTCCTGCACCTTATTCTCCAGACTTCTGTCCCTTATTCTCCACACTTCTGTCCCTTATTCTCCAGACTCCTGCCCCTTATTCTCCACACTTCTGCCCCTTATTCTCCACACTTCTGCCCCTTACTCTCCACACTCCTGCCCCTTATTCTCCACACTTCTGCCCCCTTATTCTCCACACTCCTGTCCCTTATTCTCCACACTTCTGCCCCTTTATTCTCCAGACTTCTGCCCCTTATTCTCCACACTTCTGCCCCTTATTCTCCACACTTCTGCCCCTTACTCTCCACACTCCTGCCTCTTATTCTCCACACTTCTGCACCTTTATTCTCCAGACTCCTGCCCCTTATTCTCCACACTTCTGCCTCTTATTCTCCAGACTCCTGCCCCTTATTCTCCACACTTCTGCCCCTTATTCTCCAAACTCCTGCCCCTTATTCTCCACACTTCTGCCCCTTACTCTACACACTCCTGCCTCTTATTCTCCACACTTCTGCACCTTTATTCTCCACACTTCTGCCCCTTATTCTCCACACTTCTACCCTTATTCTACACACTTCTGTCCCTTATTCTCCACACTTCTGCCCCTTATTCTCCAGACTCCTGCCCCTTATTCTCCACACTTCTGCCTCTTATTCTCCAGACTCCTGCCCCTTATTCTCCACACTTCTGCCCCTTATTCTCCAGACTCCTGTCCCTTATTCTCCACACTTCTGCCCCTTATTCTTCACGCTTCTGCCCCTTATTCTCCACACTTCTGCCCCTTATTCTCCACACTTCTGCCCCTTATTCTCCACACTTCTGCCTCTTATTCTCCACACTTCTGCCCCTTATTCTCCAGACTTCTGCCCCTTATTCTCCAGACTTCTGCCCCTTATTCTCCACACTTCTGCCCCTTATTCTCCAGACTCCTGTCCCTTATTCTCCACACTTCTGCCCCTTATTCTCCAGACTTCTGCCTCTTATTCTCCACACTTCTGCCCCTTATTCTCCAGACTTCTGCCCCTTATTCTCCAGACTTCTGCCCCTTATTCTCCACACTTCTGCCCCTTATTCTCCACACTTCTGCCTCTTATTCTCCTCACTTCTGCCTCTTATTCTCCACACTTCTGCCTCTTATTCTCCACACTTCTGCCCCTTATTCTCCACACTTCTGCCTCATATTCTCCACACTTCTGCCTCTTATTCTCCACACTTCTGCCCCTTATTCTCCACACTTCTGCCTCATATTCTCCACACTTCTGCCTCTTATTCTCCAGACTTCTGCCCCTTATTCTCCAGACTTCTGCCCCTTATTCTCCAGACTTCTGCCCCTTATTCTCCACACTTCTGCCCCTTATTCCTCCACACTTCTGCCCCTTATTCTCCACACTTCGGCCCCCTTATTCTCCACACTTCTGCCCCCTTATTCTCCACACTTCTGCCCCTTATTCTCCAGACTTCTGCCCCTTATTCTCCACACTTCTGCCCCTTATTCCTCCACACTTCTGCCCCTTATTCTCCACACTTCTGCCCCTTATTCTCCACACTTCTGCCCCTTATTCTCCAGACTTCTGCCCCCTTATTCTTCAGACTTCTGCACCTTATTCTCCACACTTCTGCCCCTTATTCTCCAGACTTCTGCCCCTTATTCTTCAGACTTCTGCCCCCTTATTCTTCAGACTTCTGCCCCTTATTCTCCACTCTTCTGCCCCTTATTCTCCACACTCCTGCCACTTATTCTCCACACTCCTGCCCCTTATTCTCCAGACTTCTGCCCCTTATTCTCCACACTTCTACCCTCTTATTCTCCACACTTCTGCCCCCTTATTCTCCACACTTCTGCCCCCTTATTCTCCACACTTCTGCCTCTTATTCTCCACACTTCTGCCCCCTTATTCTCCACACTCCTTGCCCTTTATTCTCCACACTCCTGGCCCCTTATTCTCCACACTTCTGACCCTATTCTCCACACTTCTGCCCCCTTATTCTCCACACTTCTGCCCCCTTATTCTCCACACTTCTGCCCCCTTATTCTCCACACTTCTGCCCCTTATTCTCCACACTTCTGCCCCTTATTCTCCACACTTCTGTCCCTTATTCTCCACACTTCTGCCCCTTATTCTCCAGACTTCTGCCCCTTATTCTCCACACTTCTGCCCCCTTATTCTTCAGACTTCTGCCCCTTATTCTCCACACTTCTGCCCCTTATTCTCCACACTCCTGCCCCTTATTCTCCACACTCCTGCCCCTTATTCTCCAGACTTCTGCCCCTTATTCTCCACACTTCTGCCCCCTTATTCTCCACACTTCTGCCCCCTTATTCTCCACACTTCTGCCCTTTATTCTCCACACTCCTGGCCCTTTATTCTCCACACTTCTGCCCCTTATTCTCCACACTTCTGCCCCCTTATTCTCCACACTTCTACCCCCTTATTCTCCACACTTCTGCCCTCTTATTCTCCACACTTCTGCCCCTTATTCTCCACACTTCTGCCCCTTATTCTCCAGACTTCTGCCCCTTATTCTCCACACTTCTACCCCCTTATTCTCCGCACTTCTGCCCTCTTATTCTCCACACTTCTGTCCTTTACTCTCCACACTTCTGTCCTTTATTCTCCACACTTCTGCCCCTTATTCTCCACACTTCTACCCCCTTATTCTCCACACTTCTGCCCCTTATTCTCCACACTTCTACCCCCTTATTCTCCACACTTCTGCCCCCTTATTCTCCACACTTCTGCCCCTTATTCTTCACACTTCTGCCCCCTTATTCTCCACACTTCTGCCCCTTATTCTCCACTCTTCTACCCCCTTATTCTCCACACTTCTGCCCTCTTATTCTCCACACTTCTGCCCCCTTATTCTCCACACTTCTGCCCCTTATTCTCCACACTTTTACCCCCTTATTCTCCACTCTTCTGCCCTCTTATTCTCCACACTTCTGCCCTCTTATTCTCCACACTTCTGCCCCTTTATTCTCCACACTTCTGCCCCTTATTCTCCACACTTCTGCCTCTTATTCTCCACACTTCTCCCCCCTTATTCTCCACACTTCTCCCCCCTTATTCTCCACACTTCTGCCCCTTTATTCTCCACACTTCAGCCCCTTTATTCTCCACACTTCTGCCCCTTATTCTCCACACTTCTCCCCCCTTATTCTACACACTTCTCCCCCCTTATTCTCCACACTTATCCCCCCTTATTCTCCACACTTCTCCCCCCTTATTCTCCACACTTTGGCCCTCTTTTTCTCCACACTTCTGCCCCCTTATTCTCCACACTTCTCCCCCTTATTCTCCACAATTCTGCCCCCTTAGTCTCCACACTTCTGCCCCTTTATTCTCCACAGTCCTGGCCCTTTATTCTCCTCACTCCTGGCCCTTTTTTCTCCACACTTCTGCCCCTTATTCTCCACACTTCTGCCCCTTTATTCTCCACACTTCTGCCCCTTTATTCTCCACACTTCTGCCCCTTATTCTCCACACTTCTGCCCCTTATTCTCCACACTTCTCCCCCCTTATTCTCCACACTCCTGCCTCTTATTCTACACACTTCTCCCCCCTTATTCTCCACACTTCTCCCCCCTTATTCTCCACACTTTGGCCCTCTTTTTCTCCACACTTCTGCCCCCTTATTCTCCACACTTCTGCCCCTTTATTCTCCACACTTCTGCCCCCTTAGTCTCCACACTTCTGCCCCTTTATTCTCCACACTCCTGCCCCTTATTCTCCACACTCCTGCCTCTTATTCTCCACACTTTGGCCCTCTTTTTCTCCACACTTCTGCCCCCTTATTCTCCACACTTCTGCCCCTTTATTCTCCACACTTCTGCCCCTTTATTCTCCACACTTCTGCCCCTTATTCTCCACACTCCTGCCCTTTATTCTCCTCACTCCTGGCCTTTTATTCTCCACACTCCTGCCCCTTATTCTCCACACTTCTGCCCCTTATTCTCCACACTTCTGCCCCTTATTCTCCACACTCCTGCCCCTTATTCTCCACACTCCTGCCCCTTATTCTCCAGACATCTCCATGGATGAGAAGCCCCTGCACATTGTGAGTGACCATCTCCATGGATGAGAAGCCCCCACACATTGTGAGTGATCCCCTCCATGGATGAGAAGCCCCCACACACTGTGATTGACCCCCTCCATGGATGAGAAGCCCACACACATTGTGAGTGACCCTCCATGGATGAGAAGCCCCCACACATTGTGAGTGATCCCCTCCATGGATGAGAATCCCCCAGAAATTGCGAGTGAGCCCCTCCATGGATGAGAAGCCCCCACACACTGTGAGTGAGTCCCTCCATTAATGAGAAGCCCCCACACATTGTGAGTGACGCCCTCCATGGATGAGAAGCCCCCGCACATTGTGAGTGATCCCCTCCATGGATGAGAAGCCCCCACAAATTGTGAGTGAGCCCCTCCATGGATGAGAAGCCCCCACACACTGTGAGTGAGTCCCTCCATTAATGAGAAGCCCCCACACATTGTGAGTGACGCCCTCCATGGATGAGAAGCCCCCGCACATTGTGAGTGATCCCCTCCATGGATGAGAAGCCCCCACAAATTGTGAGTGAGCCCCTCCATGGATGAGAAGCCCCCGCACATTGTGAGTGACCCACTCCATGGATGAGAAGCCCCTGCACATTGTGTGTCACCCTCCATGGATGAGAAGCCCCCGCACATTGTGAGTGACCCCCCTCCATGGATGAGAAGCCCCCACACATTGTGAGTGACCCCCTCCATGGATGAGAAGCCCCTACACATTGTGAATGAGCCCCTCTATGGATGTGAAGCCTCCCACACATTGTGAGTGAGTCCCTCCATGGATGAGAAGCCCCCACACATTGTGAGTGACCCCCTCCATGTATGAGAAGCCCCCACACATTGTGAGTGACCCCCTCCATGGATGAGAAGCCGCTACACATTGTGAGTGAGCCCCTCCATGGATGAGAAGCCCCCAAACATTGTGAGTGACCCCCTCCATGGATAAGAAGCCCCCACACATTGTGAGTAACCCCTTCCATGGATGAGAAGCCCCCACACACTGTGAGTGAGCCCCTCCATGGATGAGAAGCCCCCACACACTGTGAGTGAGCCCCTCCATGGATGAGAAGCCCCCACACACTGTGAGTGACCCCCCTCCATGAATGAGAAGCCCTCACACAATGTGAGTGCCCGGCCCATGGATGAGAAGCCCCCACACATTGTGAGTGCCCGGCCCATGGATGAGAAGCCCCCACACATTGTGAGTGCCCGGCCCATGGATGAGAAGCCCCCACACATTGTGAGTGAGCCCCTACATAGATGAGAAGCCCCTGCATATTGTGTGTCATGGGTCTATCAGGTTTGACAGACAGTCGTTCTAGAACCGGCTGTAGAAGGTCGCTGCGCTTGGCTTTGCAGACACCTTATTGATCCTTTCTTCTCTTTAGTGTAGTGGTATCCTTCTCTCACTAGGACCCAGCAGTGATCTCCACCTTCTGCTGCTAATTGACACACCCTTGCTTGATATATAAAAACCCTCAGTGTCTCCAGAGAGTCGCCAGTGATAGAACTATTTTCCCCTGCTCAGGCCTGGAGTACTAGCAGTCGGCTAAATTCTTCTTGGAGTTTCTTCGTCGATTGTTTTCGTGTTCGCTCTGATCTCTCCTCAAGCTAAGTGTATCCCCTTGTCAGATTTCCTTGTCTGTCTTTAGTTGCATAGGGGGCTGACTAGTTCTCACCCCTTCCCCTCCCTACCTAGGGTCTAGCTCTAGGGACAGTTAGGGATTAGGTATCCTGCTCAGCGATAGGTGCAGAACCTATCTGGGGACGGTAGGGAAGTCAGGGTGTTGTAAGATCTGCCTAGGGGTCTCCACTCTCCCTTTCCCTAGTTTTTGGGATTCCCCCCTTTTCCCATCATCGTACACTTGGTCCTTCCCTTACCTACCACGTCATTGTAAGTGACCCCTCCATGGATGAGAAGCCCCCACATATTGTGAGTGATCCCCTCCATAGATGAGAAGCCCCCGCACATTGTGAGTGACCCCTCCATGGATGAGAAGCCTCCACACATGAGAGGTCTTATGAGGCTTTACTGCTGGCAGACACAGGACTGATGGCAGCGTCACCTTCTCTTCTCTGGACAATCATTCTTCTTCGAGACGTCCCAAACAATGTGAGGGGCTTCATCAGAAAATTAACTGCAGGAAGTACAGAGACCGGACTGCAGAGGACGGAGGTAACATTATCTTCTCTGGTGAAGCCCCTTCAGACTATAGGGACATCTGGAAGAATGATGTTCCCTACAGACAGTATAGGGCATATCCTGCTCCTTATATACAGTACAGGGCATATCCTGCTCCTTATATACAGTACAGGGGATATCCTGCTCCTTATATACAGTACAGGGGATATCCTGCTCCTTATATATAGTGCAGGGGATATCCTGCTCCGTATATAGTGTACAGGGGATATCCTGCTCCTTATATACAGTACAGGGGATATCCTGCTCCTTGTATACAGTAATATAATGGCCCTGCACATAGTATGATGGCCCCACATACAGTCCTGTACATAGTATGATGACCCCGCATACAGTGCTGCACATAGTGTGATGGCCCCACATACAGTGCTGCACATAGTGTGATGGCCCCACTTACAGTGCTGCACATAGTGTGATGGCCCCACATACAGTGCTGCACATAGTGTGATGGCCCCACATACAGTGCTGCACATAGTGTGATGACCCCACATACAGTGCTGCACATAGTATGATGACCCCACATACAGTGCTGCACATAGTGTGATGGCCCCACATACAGTGCTGCACATAGTGTGATGACCCCGCATACAGTGCTGCACATAGTGTGATGGCCCCACATACAGTGCTGCACATAGTATGATGACCCCACATACAGTGCTGCACATAGTGTGATGACCCCACATACAGTGCTGCACATAGTGTGATGGCCCCACATACAGTGCTGCACATAGTGTGATGACCCCGCATACAGTGCTGCACATAGTGTGATGGCCCCACATACAGTGCTGCACATAGTGTGATGACCCCACATACAGTCCTGCACATAGTATGATGGCCCCGCATACAGTGCTGCACAAAGTATGATGGCTCCCCATACAGTGCTGCACATAGTAGGATGGCCCCGCATACAGTCCTGTACATAGTAGGATGGCCCCGCATTCAGTCCTGCACATAGTATGATGGCCCCGCATACAGTGCTGCACAAAGTATGATGGCTCCCCATACAGTGCTGCACATAGTAGGATGGCCCCGCATACAGTCCTGTACATAGTAGGATGGCCCCGCATACAATCCTGCACATAGTCTGATGGCCCCGCATACAGTGCTGCACATAGTCTGATGGCCCCGCATACAGTCCTGCACATAGTCTGATGGCCCACACAAAGTACTGATTGGTTAAAAAAAAAAAAAAACACTCACCTCCCGGCTCCCCTCATTCCCCGCTACTCCGGCAGGGCCGCGGCTGCAGTGTTGCTAGGGCAGGAGAGCAGACCGCGCTGACATATGACAGTGTCACTGTCAGCGCACTCCCGGCTCCAGGCACCTGTGCGTTGCAGCGTTCAGTTGATGAACGCCCCGCCCCAGTGACACTGAGCCATCACTGCAAGGCACTGAGAAAATGAAAGGGGCTGGCAACCAGAAAAACGGGCTGGCGGTCCGGCAAGCGGAGCCACCTGGTGGCCCACCGGGAAAGTGCCCGCAAGGGCAGATTAACAGTCCGGGCCTGGTCTTGACCTCTGAGACCTCTGTTCCCCTGAACACACATCATATCATACAGAAGACCATGTAATTATTAAAAATAACATTCCCCCACAAGTAACAAGGAATAACATTGTCCCTGCTGTATCCTGTCTGACAATAAGTAGCGTAGACTCTGAACACTAAAGAAAGAACTACAATTAGCAAAACCTGAGATCGAACATGTACTGAAAGTCCCAAATCCGTGACCCTAGAAATAAAGATAAATAAGGGTAAAGCAGTCAGGATTTGGCAAGATTACTCTGATGAGTACTGACCCACGGGACGTCCAAGAGTCCACACAGTCATGGGGAAAGGAGCCAGTATGGTGGGGTCTTCTCCCCTAAGTCATAGGTAAAGGAGCCAGTATGGTGGGGTCTTCTCCCCTAAGTCATAGGTAAAGGAGACGGTATGGTGGAGTCTTCTCCCCTAAGTCACAGGTAAAGGAGCCAGTATGGTGGGGTCTTCTCCCCTCAGTCATAGGTAAAGGAGCCAGTATGGTGGGGTCTTCTCCCCTAAGTCATAGGTAAAGGAGCCGGTATGGTGGAGTCTTTTCCCCTCAGTCATAGGTAAAGGAGCCAGTATGGTGGGATCTTCTCACCTAAGTCATAGGTAAAGGAGCCGGTATGGTGGAGTCTTCTCCCCTCAGTCATAGGTAAAGGAGCCGCTATGGCGGAGTCTTCTCCCCTCAGTCATAGGTAAAGGAGCCGGTATGGCGGGGTCTTCTCCCCTAAGTCAGAGGTAAAGGAGCCGGTATGGTGGAGTCTTTTCCCCTAAGTCATAGGTAAAGGAGCCAGTATGGTGGTGTCTTCTCCCGTCGGTCATAGGTAAAGGAGCCACTATGGTGGGGTCTTCTCCCCTCAGTCATAGGTAAAGGAGCCGGTATGGCGGGGTCTTCTCCCCTAAGTCAGAGGTAAAGGAGCCATTATGGTGGAGTCTTTTCCCCTAAGTCATAGGTAAAGGAGCCGGTATGGTGGTGTCTTCTCCCGTCGGTCATAGGTAAAGGAGCCAGTATGGTGGGGTCTTCTCCCCTAAGTCATAGGTAAAGGAGCCGGTATGGTGGGATCTTCTCCCGTCAGTCATAGTAAAGGAGCCAGTATGGTGGGGTCTTCTCCCCTAAGTCATAGGTAAAGGAGCCGGTATGGTGGAGTCTCCTCCCCTAAGTCATAGGTAAAGGAGCCGGTATGGTGGAGTCTTCTCCCCTCAGTCATAGGTAAAGGAGCTGGTATGTTGGGGTCTTCTCCCCTAAGTCATAGGTAAAGGAGCCGGTATGGTGGAGTCTTCTCCCCTAAGTCATAGGTAAAGGAGCCGGTATGGTGGGGTCTTCTCCCCTAAGTCATAGGTAAAGGAGCCGGTATGGTGGGATCTTCTCCCGTCAGTCATAGGTAAAGGAGCGGGTATGTTGGGGTCTTCTCCCCTAAGTCATAGGTAAAGGAGCCGGTATGGTCGGGTCTTCTCCCCTAAGTCGTAAGTAAAGGAGCCGCTATGGTGGGGTCTTCTCCCCTAAGTCATAGGTAAAGGAGCCGCTATGGTGGGGTCTTCTCCCCTCAGTCATAGGTAAAGGAGCCGCTATGGTGGGGTCTTCTCCCGTCAGTCATAGTAAAGGAGCCAGTATGGTGGGGTCTTCTCCCCTAAGTCATAGGTAAAGGAGCCGGTATGGTGGAGTCTCCTCCCCTAAATCATAGGTAAAGGAGCCGGTATGGTGGAGTCTTCTCCCCTCAGTCATAGGTAAAGGAGCTGGTATATTGGGGTCTTCTCCCCTAAGTCATAGGTAAAGGAGCCGGTATGGTGGAGTCTTCTCCCCTAAGTCATAGGTAAAGGAGCCGGTATGGTGGGGTCTTCTCCCCTAAGTCATAGGTAAAGGAGCCGGTATGGTGGAATCTTCTCCCCTAAGTCATAGGTAAAGGAGCGGGTATGTTGGGGTCTTCTCCCCTAAGTCATAGGTAAAGGAGCCGGTATGGTCGGGTCTTCTCCCCTCAGTCATAGGTAAAGGAGCGGGTATGTTGGGGTCTTCTCCCCTAAGTCATAGGTAAAGGAGCCGGTATGGTGGGGTCTTCTCCCCTCAATCATAGGTAAAGGAGCCGCTATGGTGGAGTCTTCTCCCCTAAGTCGTAGGTAAAGGAGCCGCTATGGTGGGGTCTTCTCCCCTAAGTCATTGGTAAAGGAGCCGCTATGGTGGGGTCTTCTCCCCTCAGTCATAGGTAAAGGAGCCACTATGGTGGGGTCTTCTCCCCTCAGTCATAGGTAAAAGAGCCGGAATAGTGGGGTCTTCTCCCCTAAGTCATAGGTAAAGGAGCCGGTATGTTGGGGTCTTCAGGTAAACACGCAGCAAAACAGCAACCACAGCCCCAAGCTCCTATACACAACACTCCTCCTTCATTCTCCAAGTCAGGCAGAAGAACTGATCACTGACACCTCAGGAAGTCAGAGCTCAGTCCATATACAACCCCTGGCAAAAATTATGGAATCACCGGGCTCGGAGGATGTTCATTCAGTTGTTTAATGTTGTTGAAAAAAAGAAGATCACAGACATGGCGCAAAACTAAAGTCATTTCAAATGGCAACTTTATGTCTTTAAGAAACACTAAAAGAAATCAAGATTAAAAATGTGATACTCAGTAAGGGTAATTTTTTCAGACAAGCAGAGGGAAAAAATTATGGAATCACTCAATTCTGTGGAAAAAATTATGGAATCACCCTGTAAATTTTCATTTCCAAAACTAACACCTGCATCAAATTAGATCTGCTCGTTAGTCTGCATCTAAAAAGGAGTGATCACACCTTGGAGAGCTGTTGCACCAAGTGGACTGACGTGAATCATGGCTCCAACACGAAAGATGTCAATTGAAACAAAGGAGAGGATTATCAAACTCTTAAAAGAAGGTAAATCATCACGCAATGTTGCAAAAGATGTTGGTTGTTCACAGTCAGCTGTGTCTAAAATCTGGACCAAATATAAACAACATGGGAAGGTTGTTAAAGGCAAATATACTGGTAGAACAAGGAAGACATCAAAGCATCAAGACCGGAAACTTAAAGCAATATGTGTCCAAAACAGGAAATGCACAACAAAACGAATGAGGAACGAATGGGAGGAAGCTGGAGTCAATGTCTGTGACCGAACTGTAAGAAACCGCCTAAAGGTAATGGGATTTACATACAGAAAAGCTAAACATAAGCCATCATTAACACCTAAACAGAAAACAACAAGGTTACAATGGGCTAAGGAAAAGCAATCGTGGACTGTGGATGACTGGATGAAAGTCATATTCAGTGATGAAACGCGAATCTGCATTGGGCAAGGGGATGGTGCTGGAACTTTTGTTTGGTGCCGTTCGAATGAGATTTATAAAGATGACGGCATGAAGAGAACATGCAAATTCCCACAGTCATTGATGATATGGGGCTGCATGTCAGTTAAAGGCTCTGGGGAGATGGCTGTCATTACATCTTCAAGAAATGCCCAAGTTTACATTGATATTTTGGACAGTTTTCTTATCCCATAAATTGAAAGGATGTTTGGGGATGATGACATTTCTCAAGATGATAATGCATCCTGCCATAGAGCAAAAACTGTGAAAACATTCCTTGAGAGAAGACACATAAGGTCAATGTCATGGCCTGCAAATAGTCCGGATCTCAATCCAATTGAAAATCTTTGGTGGAAGTTGAAGAAAATGGTCCATGACAAGGCTCCAACCTGCAAAGCTGATCTGGCAACAGCAATCAGAGAAAGTTGAAGCCAGATTGATGAAGAGTACTGTTTGTCACTCATTAAGTCCATGCCTCAGAGACTGCAAGCTGTTATTAAAGCCAGAGGTGGTGCAACAAAATACTAGTGATGTATTGGAGTGTTCTTTTGTGTGTTTGTTTTTCATGATTCCATAATTTTTTTCTCAGAATTGAGTGATTCCATTATTTTTTCCCTCTGCTTGGTCTGAAAAAAATTACCCTTACTGAGTACCACATTTTTAATCTTGATTTCTTTTAGTGTTTCTTAAAGCCCTAAAGTTGCCATTTGAAATGACTTTAGTTTTGTGCCATGTCTGTGATCTGCTTTTTTTCAACAACATTAAACAACTGAATGAACATCCTCCGAGCCCGGTGATTCCATAATTTTTGCCAGGGGTTGTAGAAGGGGAGAGAAGTCAACCCAAATCAGCTGAGAGACCAGAATCTCAGGAAAACTCAGCAGCCCAGATTAACTCCCGCACTGCTGGCCAAAAGCAGTAAGTTAATAAACTGGAGAGGCACTTCAGCCAGTGTGTGTGAACTATGCCCAGAAAGCTGCATTTCTCTGGAACCTCTCTGTCACGATATCCCAATGACAGGTGGGGTATTTTCCCCTCTGTCATAGGTAAAGGAGCCGGTATGGTGGGGTCTTTTCCCCTCTGTCATAGGTAAAGGAGCCGGTATGTTGGGGTCTTCACACCTCAGTCATAGGTAAAGGAGCCAGAATGGTGGGGTCTTCTCCACTAAGTCATAGGTAAAGGAGCCTGAATGGTGGGGTCTTCTCCCCTCAGTCATAGGTAAAGGAGCCTGAATGGTGGGATCTTCTCCCGTCAGTCATAGGTAAAGGAGCCGCTATGGTGGGGTCTTCTCCCCTCAGTCATAGGTAAAGAAGCCGGTATGGTGGGGTCTTCTCCCCTCAGTCATAGGTAAAGGAGCCGGTATGGTGGGGTCTTCTCCCCTAAGTCATAGGTAAAGGAGCCGGAATGGTGGGGTCTTCTCCCCTCAGTCATAGGTAAAGGAGCCGGAATGGTGGGGTCTTCTCCCCTCAGTCATAGGTAAAGGAGCCGGTATGGTGGGGTCTTCTCCCCTCAGTCATAGGTAAAGGAGCCGGAATGGTGGGGTCTTCTCCCCTCAGTCATAGGTAAAGGAGCCGGTATGGTGGGGTCTTCTCCCCTCAGTCATAGGTAAAGGAGCCGGTATGGTGGGATCTTCTCCCCTCAGTCATAGGTAAAGGAGCCGGTATGTTGGGGTCTTCTCCCCTAAGTCATAGGTAAAGGCGCCGGAATGGTGGGGTCTTCTCCCCTCAGTCATAGGTAAAGGAGCCGGAATGGTGGGGTCTTCTCCCCTCAGTCATAGGTAAAGGAGCCGGTATGGTGGGGTCTTCTCCCCTCAGTCATAGGTAAAGGAGCCGGAATGGTGGGGTCTTCTCCCCTCAGTCATAGGTAAAGGAGCCGGTATGGTGGGGTCTTCTCCCCTCAGTCATAGGTAAAGGAGCCGGTATGGTGGGGTCTTCTCCCCTCAGTCATAGGTAAAGGAGCCGGTATGGTGGGGTCTTCTCCCCTCAGTCATAGGTAAAGGAGCCGGAATGGTGGGGTCTTCTCCCCTCAGTCATAGGTAAAGGAGCAGGAATGGTGGGGTCTTCTCCCCTCAGTCATAGGTAAAGGAGCCGGTATGGTGGGGTCTTCTCCCCTCAGTCATAGGTAAAGGAGCCGGTATGGTGGGGTCTTCTCCCCTCAGTCATAGGTAAAGGAGCCGCTATGGTGGGGTCTTCTCCCCTCAGTCATAGGTAAAGGAGCCGGTATGGTGAGGTCTTCTCCCCTCAGTAATAGGTAAAGGAGCCGCTATGGTGGGGTCTTCTCCCCTCAGTCATAGGTAAAGGAGCCGCTATGGTGGGGTCTTCTCCCCTCAGTCATAGGTAAAGGAGCCGCTATGGTGGGGTCTTCTCCCCTCAGTCATAGGTAAAGGAGCCGGTATGGTGGGGTCTTCTCCCCTCAGTCATAGGTAAAAGAGCCGGTATGGTGGGGTCTTCTCCCCTCAGTCATAGGTAAAGGAGCCGGTATGGTGGGGTCTTCTCCCCTCAGTCATAGGTAAAGGAGCCGGTATGGTGGGGTCTTCTCCCCTCAGTCATAGGTAAAGGAGCCGCTATGGTGGGGTCTTCTCCCCTCAGTCATCCGCTCTTTCACTAGAAGCATTGATTTGTTTCTTTGCGGCCTCCGAGTGTCCTTTGCATCCCAGATCCTTCTCACTGTCTCTGCCGGGGTCCGTCCACTTTATTAACCGCGTTGCTGTGAATCCAGCTGTTCGGCCGAAACACTAAATAGCAGAAGGACGGAGGATATTATGTATCAGAGTAGTGCGGTTATGGACCCCGCTCCGCAGGTCCCCCGGCGTCCAGCATTCTCTTTGGCATCAGCAGAGCTGCACATGGCAGTATACAATAGTATATAGATCTTAGACTTGATGAAGCTGATGTTCTTATTATGATAAGCAGAATGGCTGTATGGTCTTGTTTTAACCTTTCCATATAATTTTTAAATGAGTTTTACACAAAAAAAAAAAAAAAAATCCATGCTGGAATAGTGTAAGTCCATCAGTTTCATGAGGTCTCAGATCAATTCACCTCTGCGGCTGCATCATATTGTGAAATCCAGTGTCACATCGGCTTTAAGTCCAATTGGTGTTAATGCAGTTTTCATGCTGGGGATTGTGTAGGCACCAACAGCTGCCCCCGAAATAAGTATTGGACATTAGTCTGGTGACACCTGCTGGTGAGGCCGTGCACACCTGTATTTATTAGTTACCTCTAGTGACACCTGCTGGTGAGGCCGTGCACACCTGTTTTTATTAGTTACCTCTAGTGACACCTGCTGGTGAGGCAGTGCACACCTGTATTTATTAGTTACCTCTAGTGACACCTGCTGGTGAGGCCGTGCACACCTGTATTTATTAGTTCCCTCTGGTGACACCTGCTGGTGAAGCAGTGCACACCTGTATTTATTAGTTACCTCTAGTGACACCTGCTGGTGAGGCCGTGCACACCTGTATTTATTAGTTACCTCTAGTGACACCTGCTGGTGAGGCCGTGCACACCTGTATTTATTAGTTACCTCTAGTGACACCTGCTGGTGAGGCCGTGCACACCTGTATTTATTAGTTGCCTCTAGTGACACCTGCTGGTGAGGCCGTGCACACCTGTATTTATTAGATCCCTCTAGTGACACCTGCTGGTGAGGCCATGCACACCTGTATTTATTAGTTACCTCTAGTGACACCTGCTGGTGAGGCCGTGCACACCTGTATTTATTAGTTACCTCTAGTGACACGTGCTGGTGAGGCCGTGCACACCTGTATTTATTAGTTACCTCTAGTGACACCTGCTAGTGAGGCCGTGCACACCTGTATTTATTAGTTCCCTCTGGTGACACCTGCTGGTGAAGCAGTGCACACCTGTATTTATTAGTTCCCTCTGGTGACACCTGCTGGTGAGGCCATGCACACCTGTATTTATTAGTTCCCTCCAGTGACACCTGCTGGTGAGGCTGTGCACACCTGTATTTATTAGTTACCTCTAGTGACACCTGCTGGTGAGGCCGTGCACACCTGTATTTATTAGTTACCTCCAGTGACACCTGCTGGTGAGGCCGTGCACACCTGTATTTATTAGTTACCTCTAGTGACACCTGCTGGTGAGGCCGTGCACACCTGTATTTATTAGTTACCTCCAGTGACACCTGCTGGTGAGGCCGTGCACACCTGTATTTATTAGTTACCTCTAGTGACACCTGCTGGTGAAGCAGTGCACACCTGTATTTATTAATTAGTTCCCTCTAGTGACACCTGCTGGTGAGGCAGTGCACACCTGTATTTATTAGTTCCCTCCAGTGACACCTGCTGGTGAGGCCGTGCACACCTGTATTTATTAGTTCCCTCTGGTGACACCTGCTGGTGAGGCCATGCACACCTGTATTTATTAGTTCCCTCCAGTGACACCTGCTGGTGAGGCTGTGCACACCTGTATTTATTAGTTACCTCTAGTGACAACTGCTGGTGAGGCCGTGCACTCCTGTATTTATTAGTTCCCTCTAGTGACACCTGCTGGTGAAGCAGTGCACACCTGTATTTATCAATTAGTTCCCTCTAGTGACTCCTGCTGGTGAAGCAGTGCACACCTGTATTTATTAGTTACCTCTAGTGACACCTGCTGGTGAGGCCGTGCACACCTGTATTTATTAGTTACCTCTAGTGACACCTGCTGGTGAGACCGTGCACACCTGTATTTATTAGTTACCTCTAGTGACACCTGCTGGTGAGGCCGTGCACACCTGTATTTATTAGTTCCCTCCAGTGACACCTGCTGGTGAGGCCGTGCACACCTGTATTTATTAGTTCCCTCCAGTGACACCTGCTGGTGAGGCCGTGCGCACCTGTATTTATTAGTTCCCTCCAGTGACACCTGCTGGTGAGGCCGTGCACACCTGTATTTATTAGTTACCTCCAGTGACACCTGCTGGTGAGGCCGTGCACACCTGTATTTATTAGTTACCTCCAGTGACACCTGCTGGAGAGGCCGTGCACACCTGTATTTATTAGTTCCCTCTAGTGACTCCTGCTGGTGAGGCCGTGCACACCTGTATTTATTAGTTACCTCTAGTGACACCTGCTGGTGAGGCCATGCACACCTGTATTTATTAGTTACCTCCGGTGACACCTGCTGGTGAGGCCGTGCACACCTGTATTTATTAGTTCCCTCCAGTGACACCTGCTGGTGAGGCCGTGCGCACCTGTATTTATTAGTTACCTCCAGTGACACCTGCTGGTGAGGCCGTGCACACCTGTATTTATTAGTTACCTCTAGTGACACCTGCTGGTGAGGCCTCGCACACCTGTATTTATTAGTTCCCTCCGGTGACACCTGCTGGTGAGGCCGTGCACGCCTGTATTTATTAGTTCCCTCTAGAGACACCTGCTGGTGAAGCCGTGCACACCTGTATTTATTAGTTACCTCTAGTGACACCTGCTGGTGAAGCAGTGCACACCTGTATTTATTAGTTCCCTCCAGTGACACCTGCTGGTGAGGCCGTGCACACCTGTATTTATTAGTTACCTCTAGTGACACCTGCTGGTGAAGCAGTGCACACCTGTATTTATTAGTTCCCTCTAGTGACACCTGCTGGTGAGGCCGTGCACACCTGTATTTATTAGTTCCCTCTAGTGACACCTGCTGGTGAAGCAGTGCACACCTGTATTTATTAGTTCCCTCCAGTGACACCTGCTGGTGAGGCCGTGCACACCTGTATTTATTAGTTACCTCTAGTGACACCTGCTGGTGAAGCAGTGCACACCTGTATTTATTAGTTCCCTCCAGTGACACCTGCTGGTGAGGCCGTGCACACCTGTATTTATTAGTTACCTCTAGTGACACCTGCTGGTGAAGCAGTGCACACCTGTATTTATTAGTTCCCTCTAGTGACACCTGCTGGTGAGGCCGTGCACACCTGTATTTATTAGTTACCTCTAGTGACACCTGCTGGTGAAGCAGTGCACACCTGTATTTATTAGTTCCCTCCAGTGACACCTGCTGGTGAGGCCGTGCACACCTGTATTTATTAGTTACCTCTAGTGACACCTGCTGGTGAAGCAGTGCACACCTGTATTTATTAGTTCCCTCTAGTGACACCTGCTGGTGAGGCCGTGCACACCTGTATTTATTAGTTCCCTCCAGTGTCACCTGCTGGTGAGGCCGTGCACACCTGTATTTATTAGTTACCTCTAGTGACACCTGCTGGTGAAGCAGTGCACACCTGTATTTATTAGTTACCTCTAGTGACACCTGCTGGTGAAGCAGTGCACACCTGTATTTATTAGTTACTTCTAGTGACTCCTGCTGGTGAGGCCGTGCACACCTGTATTTATTAGTTCCCTCCAGTGACACCTGCTGGTGAGGCCGTGCACACCTGTATTTATTAGTTCCCTCCAATGACACCTGCTTGTGAGGCCGTGCACGCCTGTATTTATTAGTTACCTCCAGTGACACCTGCTGGTGAGGCCGTGCACACCTGTATTTATTAGTTCCCTCTAGTGACACCTGCTGGTGAAGCCGTACACACCTGTATTTATTAGTTACCTCTAGTGACACCTGCTGGTGAGGCTGTGCGCACCTGTATTTATTAGTTCCCTCCAGTGACACCTGCTGGTGAGGCCGTGCACACCTGTATTTATTAGTTCCCTCCAGTGACACCTGCTGGTGAGGCCGTGCACACCTGTATTTATTAGTTCCCTCTAGTGACACCTGCTGGTGAGGCCGGGCACACCTGTATTTATTAGTTACCTACAGTGACACCTGCTGGTGAGGCCGTGCACACCTGTATTTATTAGTTACCTCTAGTGACACCTGCTGGTGAAGCAGTGCACACCTGTATTTATTAGTTCCCTCCAGTGACACCTGCTGGTGAGGCCGTGCACACCTGTATTTATTAGTTACCTCTAGTGACACCTGCTGGTGAAGCAGTGCACACCTGTATTTATTAGTTCCCTCTAGTGACACCTGCTGGTGAGGCCGTGCACACCTGTATTTATTAGTTCCCTCCAGTGTCACTTGCTGGTGAGGCCGTGCACACCTGTATTTATTAGTTACCTCTAGTGACACCTGCTGGTGAAGCAGTGCACACCTGTATTTATTAGTTACCTCTAGTGACACCTGCTGGTGAAGCAGTGCACACCTGTATTTATTAGTTACTTCTAGTGACTCCTGCTGGTGAGGCCGTGCACACCTGTATTTATTAGTTCCCTCCAGTGACACCTGCTGGTGAGGCCGTGCACACCTGTATTTATTAGTTCCCTCCAATGACACCTGCTTGTGAGGCCGTGCACGCCTGTATTTATTAGTTACCTCCAGTGACACCTGCTGGTGAGGCCGTGCACACCTGTATTTATTAGTTCCCTCTAGTGACACCTGCTGGTGAAGCCGTACACACCTGTATTTATTAGTTACCTCTAGTGACACCTGCTGGTGAGGCTGTGCGCACCTGTATTTATTAGTTCCCTCCAGTGACACCTGCTGGTGAGGCCGTGCACACCTGTATTTATTAGTTCCCTCCAGTGACACCTGCTGGTGAGGCCGTGCACACCTGTATTTATTAGTTCCCTCTAGTGACACCTGCTGGTGAGGCCGGGCACACCTGTATTTATTAGTTACCTACAGTGACACCTGCTGGTGAGGCCGTGCACACCTGTATTTATTAGTTCCCTCCGGTGACACCTGCTGGTGAGGCCTTGCACACCTGTATTTATTAGTTACCTCTAGTGACACCTGCTGGTGAGGCCGTGCACACCTGTATTTATTAGTTACCTGTAGTGACACCTGCTGGTGAGGCCGTGCACACCTGTATTTATTAGTTACCTCTAGTGACACCTGCTGGTGAGGCCGTGCACACCTGTATTTATTAGTTCCCTCCAGTGACACCTGCTGGTGAGGCCGTGCGCACCTGTATTTATTAGTTACCTCCAGTGACACCTGCTGGTGAGGCCGTGCACACCTGTATTTATTAGTTCCCTCTAGTGACACCTGCTGGTGAAGCTGTGCACACCTGTATTTATTAGTTACCTCTAGTGACACCTGCTGGTGAGGCCGTGCACACCTGTATTTATTAGTTACCTCTAGTGACACCTGCTGGTGAGGCCTCGCACACCTGTATTTATTAGTTCCCTCCGGTGACACCTGCTGGTGAGGCCGTGCACACCTGTATTTATTAGTTCCCTCTAGAGACACCTGCTGGTGAAGCCGTGCACACCTGTATTTATTAGTTACCTCTAGTGACACCTGCTGGTGAGGCCGTGCACACACCTGTATTTATTAGTTACCTCTAGTGACACCTGCTGGTGAAGCAGTGCACACCTGTATTTATTAGTTCCCTCTAGTGACACCTGCTGGTGAGGCCGTGCACACCTGTATTTATTAGTTCCCTCCAGTGACACCTGCTGGTGAGGCCGTGCACACCTGTATTTATTAGTTACCTCTAGTGACACCTGCTGGTGAAGCAGTGCACACCTGTATTTATTAGTTACCTCTAGTGACACCTGCTGGTGAAGCAGTGCACACCTGTATTTATTAGTTACTTCTAGTGACTCCTGCTGGTGAGGCCGTGCACACCTGTATTTATTAGTTCCCTCCAGTGACACCTGCTGGTGAGGCCGTGCACACCTGTATTTATTAGTTCCCTCCAATGACACCTGCTTGTGAGGCCGTGCACGCCTGTATTTATTAGTTACCTCCAGTGACACCTGCTGGTGAGGCCGTGCACACCTGTATTTATTAGTTCCCTCTAGTGACACCTGCTGGTGAAGCCGTGCACACCTGTATTTATTAGTTACCTCTAGTGACACCTGCTGGTGAGGCCGTGCGCACCTGTATTTATTAGTTCCCTCCAGTGACACCTGCTGGTGAGGCCGTGCACACCTGTATTTATTAGTTCCCTCCAGTGACACCTGCTGGTGAGGCCGTGCACACCTGTATTTATTAGTTCCCTCTAGTGACACCTGCTGGTGAGGCCGGGCACACCTGTATTTATTAGTTACCTACAGTGACACCTGCTGGTGAGGCCGTGCACACCTGTATTTATTAGTTCCCTCCAGTGACACCTGCTGGTGAGGCCGTGCACACCTGTATTTATTAGTTACCTCTAGTGACACCTGCTGGTGAGGCCGTGCACACCTGTATTTATTAGTTACCTGTAGTGACACCTGCTGGTGAGGCCGTGCACACCTGTATTTATTAGTTACCTCTAGTGACACCTGCTGGTGAGGCCGTGCACACCTGTATTTATTAGTTCCCTCCAGTGACACCTGCTGGTGAGGCCGTGCACACCTGTATTTATTATTTCCCTCCAGTGACACCTGCTGGTGAGGCCGTGCACACCTGTATTTATTAGTTACCTCTAGTGACACCTGCTGGTGAGGCCGTGCACACCTGTATTTATTAGATACCTCTAGTGACACCTGCTGGTGAGGCCGTGCACACCTGTATTTATTAGTTCCATCCAGTGACACCTGCTGGTGAAGCCGTGCACACCTGTATTTATTAGTTACCTCTAGTGACACCTGCTGGTGAGGCCGTGCACACCTGTATTTATTAGTTCCCTCTAGTGACACCTGCTGGTGAGGCCGTGCACACCTGCATTTATTAGTTCCCTCCAGTGACACCTGCTGGTGAGGCCGTGCACACCTGTATTTATTAGTTCCCTCCAGTTACACCTGCTGGTGAAGCCGTACACACCTGTATTTATTAGTTACCTCTAGTGACACCTGCTGGTGAGGCCGTGCACGCCGGTATTTATTAGTTACCTCTAGTGACACCTGCTGGTGAGGCCGTGCACACCTGTATTTATTAGTTCCCTCTAGTGACACCTGCTGGTGAAGCCGTACACACCTGTATTTATTAGTTACCTCTAGTGACACCTGCTGGTGAGGCCGTGCGCACCTGTATTTATTAGTTCCCTCTAGTGACACCTGCTGGTGAGGCCGTGCACACCTGTATTTATTAGTTCCCTTCAGTGACACCTGCTGGTGAGGCCGTGCACACCTGTATTTATTAGTTACCTCTAGTGACACCTGCTGGTGAGGCCGTGCACACCTGTATTTATTAGTTACCTCTAGTGACACCTGCTGGTGAGGCCGTGCACACCTGTATTTATTAGTTCCCTCCAGTGACACCTGCTGGTGAGGCCTTGCACACCTGTATTTATTAGTTACCTCTAGTGACACCTGCTGGTGAGGCCGTGCACACCTGTATTTATTAGTTACCTCTAGTGACACCTGCTGGTGAGGCCGTGCACACCTGTATTTATTAGTTCCCTCTAGTGACACCTGCTGGTGAAGCAGTGCACACCTGTATTTATTAGTTCCCTCTAGTGACACCTGCTGGTGAGGCCGTGCGCACCTGTATTTATTAGTTCCCTCTAGTGACACCTGCTGGTGAAGCAGTGCACACCTGTATTTATTAGTTCCCTCTAGTGACACCTGCTGGTGAAGCAGTGCACACCTGTATTTATTAGTTACCTCTAGTGACACCTGCTGGTGAGGCCGTGCACCCCTGTATTTATTAGTTACCTCTAGTGACACCTGCTGGTCAGGCCGTGCGCACCTGTATTTATTAGTTCCCTCCAGTGACACCTGCTGGTGAGGCCGTGCACACCTGTATTTATTAGTTCCCTCCAGTGACACCTGCTGGTGAGGCCGTGCACATCTGTATTTATTAGTTACCTCTAGTGACACCTGCTGGTGAGGCCGTGCGCACCTGTATTTATTAGTTACCTCTAGTGACACCTGCTGGTGAAGCAGTGCGGAACTGTATTTATTAGTTACCTCTAGTGACACCTGCTGGTGAGGCCGTGCACACCTGTATTTATTAGTTACCTCTAGTGACACCTGCTGGTGAGGCCGTGCACACCTGTATTTATTAGTTCCCTCTGGTGACACCTGCTGGTGAGGCCGTGCGCACCTGTATTTATTAGTTCCCTCCGGTGACACCTGCTGGTGAGGCCGTGCGCACCTGTATTTATTGGTTCCCTCTAGTGACACCTGCTGGTGAGGCCGTGCACACCTGTATTTATTAGTTACCTCTAGTGACACCTGCTGGTGAAGCAGTGCACCCCTGTATTTGTTAGTTCCCTCTAGTGACACCTGCTGGTGAAGCAGTGCACACCTGTATTTATTGGTTCCCTCTAGTGACACCTGCTGGTGAGGCCGTGCACACCTGTATTTATTAGTTACTTCTAGTGACACCTGCTGGTGAGGCCGTGCACACCTGTATTTATTAGTTACCTCTAGTGACACCTGCTGGTGAGGCCGTGCACACCTGTATTTATTAGTTACCTCTAGTGACACCTGCTGGTGAAGCAGTGCACACCTGTATTTATTAGTTCCCTCCAGTGACACCTGCTGGTGAGGCCGTGCACACCTGTATTTATTAGTTACCTCTAGTGACACCTGCTGGTGAAGCAGTGCACCCCTGTATTTGTTAGTTCCCTCTAGTGACACCTGCTGGTGAGGCCGTGCACACCTGTAATTATTAGTTACCTCTAGTGACTCCTGCTGGTGAGGCCGTGCACACCTGTATTTATTAGTTCCCTCCAGTGACACCTGCTGGTGAGGCCGTGCACACCTGTATTTATTAGTTCCCTCCAGTGACACCTGCTGGTGAGGCCGTGCACACCTGTACTTATTAGTTCCCTCCGGTGACACCTGCTGGTGAGGCCGTGCGCACCTGTATTTATTAGTTCCATCCAGTGACACCTGCTGGTGAAGCCGTGCACACCTGTATTTATTAGTTACCTCTAGTGACACCTGCTGGTGAGGCCGTGCACACCTGTATTTATTATTTCCCTCCAGTGACACCTGCTGGTGAGGCCGTGCACACCTGTATTTATTAGTTACCTCTAGTGACACCTGCTGGTGAGGCCGTGCACACCTGTATTTATTAGATACCTCTAGTGACACCTGCTGGTGAGGCCGTGCACACCTGTATTTATTAGTTCCATCCAGTGACACCTGCTGGTGAAGCCGTGCACACCTGTATTTATTAGTTACCTCTAGTGACACCTGCTGGTGAGGCCGTGCACACCTGTATTTATTAGTTCCCTCTAGTGACAACTGCTGGTGAGGCCGTGCACACCTGCATTTATTAGTTCCCTCCAGTGACACCTGCTGGTGAGGCCGTGCACACCTGTATTTATTAGTTCCCTCCAGTTACACCTGCTGGTGAAGCCGTACACACCTGTATTTATTAGTTACCTCTAGTGACACCTGCTGGTGAGGCCGTGCACGCCGGTATTTATTAGTTACCTCTAGTGACACCTGCTGGTGAGGCCGTGCACACCTGTATTTATTAGTTCCCTCTAGTGACACCTGCTGGTGAAGCCGTACACACCTGTATTTATTAGTTACCTCTAGTGACACCTGCTGGTGAGGCCGTGCGCACCTGTATTTATTAGTTCCCTCTAGTGACACCTGCTGGTGAGGCCGTGCACACCTGTATTTATTAGTTCCCTTCAGTGACACCTGCTGGTGAGGCCGTGCACACCTGTATTTATTAGTTACCTCTAGTGACACCTGCTGGTGAGGCCGTGCACACCTGTATTTATTAGTTACCTCTAGTGACACCTGCTGGTGAGGCCGTGCACACCTGTATTTATTAGTTCCCTCCAGTGACACCTGCTGGTGAGGCCTTGCACACCTGTATTTATTAGTTACCTCTAGTGACACCTGCTGGTGAGGCCGTGCACACCTGTATTTATTAGTTACCTCTAGTGACACCTGCTGGTGAGGCCGTGCACACCTGTATTTATTAGTTCCCTCTAGTGACACCTGCTGGTGAAGCAGTGCACACCTGTATTTATTAGTTCCCTCTAGTGACACCTGCTGGTGAGGCCGTGCGCACCTGTATTTATTAGTTCCCTCTAGTGACACCTGCTGGTGAAGCAGTGCACACCTGTATTTATTAGTTCCCTCTAGTGACACCTGCTGGTGAAGCAGTGCACACCTGTATTTATTAGTTACCTCTAGTGACACCTGCTGGTGAGGCCGTGCACCCCTGTATTTATTAGTTACCTCTAGTGACACCTGCTGGTCAGGCCGTGCGCACCTGTATTTATTAGTTCCCTCCAGTGACACCTGCTGGTGAGGCCGTGCACACCTGTATTTATTAGTTCCCTCCAGTGACACCTGCTGGTGAGGCCGTGCACATCTGTATTTATTAGTTACCTCTAGTGACACCTGCTGGTGAGGCCGTGCGCACCTGTATTTATTAGTTACCTCTAGTGACACCTGCTGGTGAAGCAGTGCGGAACTGTATTTATTAGTTACCTCTAGTGACACCTGCTGGTGAGGCCGTGCACACCTGTATTTATTAGTTACCTCTAGTGACACCTGCTGGTGAGGCCGTGCACACCTGTATTTATTAGTTACCTCTAGTGACACCTGCTGGTGAGGCCGTGCGCACCTGTATTTATTAGTTACCTCCAGTGACACCTGCTGGTGAGGCCGTGCACACCTGTATTTATTAGTTACCTCCAGTGACACCTGCTGGTGAGGCTGTGCACACCTGTATTTATTAGTTCCATCCAGTGACACCTGCTGGTGAGGCCGTGCGCACCTGTATTTATTAGTTACCTCCAGTGACACCTGCTGGTGAGGCCGTGCGCACCTGTATTTATTAGATCCCTCCAGTGACACCTGCTGGTGAGGCCGTGCACACCTATATTTATTAGTTACCTCCAGTGACTCCTGCTGGTGAGGCCGTGCACACCTGTATTTATTAGTTACCTCCAGTGACACCTGCTGGTGAGGCCGTGCACACCTGTATTTATTAGTTACATCTAGTGACACCTGCTGGTGAGGCCGTGCACACCTGTATTTATTAGTTCCCTCTAGTGACACCTGCTGGTGAGGCCGTGCACACCTGTATTTATTTGTTCCCTCTGGTGACTGGTGAGGCCGTGCGCACCTGTATTTATTAGTTCCCTCCGGTGACACCTGCTGGTGAGGCCGTGCGCACCTGTGTTTATTTGTTCCATCCAGTGACACCTGCTGGTGAAGCCGTGCACACCTGTATTTATTAGTTCCCTCTAGTGACAACTGCTGGTGAGGCCGTGCACACCTGTATTTATTAGTTACCTCTAGTGACACCTGCTGGTGAGGCCGTGCACACCTGTATTTATTAGTTACCTCTAGTGACACCTGCTGGTGAGGCCGTGCACACCTGTATTTATTAGTTCCCTCTGGTGACACCTGCTGGTGAGGCCGTGCGCACCTGTATTTATTAGTTCCCTCCGGTGACACCTGCTGGTGAGGTCGTGCACACCTGTATTTATTAGTTCCATCCAGTGACACCTGCTGGTGAAGCAGTGCACACCTGTATTTATTAGTTCCCTCTAGTGACACCTGCTGGTGAAGCCGTGCACACCTGTATTTATTAGTTCCCTCCGGTGACACCTGCTGGTGAGGCCGTGCGCACCTGTATTTATTAGTTCCATCCAGTGACACCTGCTGGTGAAGCCGTGCACACCTGTATTTATTAGTTACCTCTAGTGACACCTGCTGGTGAGGCCGTGCACACCTGTATTTATTAGTTCCCTCCAGTGACACCTGCTGGTGAGGCCGTGCACACCTGTATTTATTAGTTACCTCTAGTGACACCTGCTGGTGAGGCCGTGCACACCTGTATTTATTAGTTCCCTCTGGTGACACCTGCTGGTGAGGCCGTGCGCACCTGTATTTATTAGTTCCCTCCGGTGACACCTGCTGGTGAGGCCGTGCGCACCTGTATTTATTAGTTCCATCCAGTGACACCTGCTGGTGAAGCCGTGCACACCTGTATTTATTAGTTACCTCTAGTGACACCTGCTGGTGAGGCCGTGCACACCTGTATTTATTAGTTCCCTCTAGTGACACCTGCTGGTGAGGCCTTGCACACCTGTATTTATTAGTTCCCTCTAGTGACACCTGCTGGTGAAGCAGTGTACACCTGTATTTATTATTTACCTCTAGTGACTCCTGCTGGTGAGGCCGTGCGCACCTGTATTTATTAGTTCCCTCTAGTGACACCTGCTGGTGAAGCAGTGCGCACCTGTATTTATTAGTTCCCTCTAGTGACACCTGCTGGTGAGGCCGTGCGCACCTGTATTTATTAGTTACCTCTAGTGACACTTGCTGGTGAGGCCGTGCACACCTGTATTTATTAGTTCCCTCTAGTGACACCTGCTGGTGAGGCCGTGCACACCTGTATTTATTAGTCACCTCTAGTGACACCTGCTGGTGAGGCCGTGCACACCTGTATTTATTAGTTATCTCTAGTGACACCTGCTGGTGAGGCCGTGCGCACCTGTATTTATTAGTTCCCTCTGGTGACACCTGCTGGTGAGGCCGTGCGCACCTGTATTTATTAGTTACCTCCAGTGACACCTGCTGGTAAGGCCGTGCGCACCTGTATTTATTAGTTCCCTCCAGTGACACCTGCTGGTGAGGCCGTGCGCACCTGTATTTATTAGTTCCCTTCAGTGACACCTGCTGGTAAGGCCGTGTGCACCTGTATTTATTAGTTACCTCCAGTGACACCTGCTGGTGAGGCCGTGCACACCTGTATTTATTAGTTACCTCTAGTGACACCTGCTGGTGAGGCCGTGCACACCTGTATTTATTAGTTACCTCTAGTGACACCTGCTGGTGAGGCCGTGCACACCTGTATTTATTAGTTCCCTCCAGTGACACCTGCTGGTGAGGCCGTGCGCACCTGTATTTATTAGTTCCCTCTGGTGACACCTGCTGGTGAGGCCGTGCGCACCTGTATTTATTAGTTACCTCCAGTGACACCTGCTGGTGAGGCCGTGCGCACCTGTATTTATTAGTTCCCTCTGGTGACACCTGCTGGTGAGGCCGTGCGCAACTGTATTTATTAGTTACCTCTAGTGACACCTGCTGTGAGGCCGTGCACACCTGTATTTATTAGTTACCTCTAGTGACACCTGCTGGTGAGGCCGTGCACACCTGTATTTATTAGTTACCTCTAGTGACACCTGCTGGTGAGGCCGTGCACACCTGTATTTATTAGTTCCCTCCAGTGACACCTGCTGGTGAGGCCATGCACACCTGTATTTATTAGTCACCTCCAGTGACACCTGCTGGTGAGGCCGTGCACACCTGTATTTATTAGTTCCCTGCGTTGACACCTGCTGGTGAGGCCGTGCGCACCTTTATTTATTAGTTCCCTCCGGTGACACCTGCTCGTGAGGCCGTGCGCACCTGTATTTATTAGTTACCTCCAGTGACACCTGCTGGTGAGGCCGTGCGCACCTGTAGTTATTATTTACCTCCAGTGACACCTGCTTTTGAGGCCGTGCACACCTGTATTTATTAATTACCTCTAGTGACACCTGCTGGTGAGGCCGTGCACACCTGTATTTATTAGTTCCCTCCGGTGACACCTGCTGGTGAGGCCGTGCGCACCTGTGTTTATTAGATCCCTCCAGTGACACCTGCTGGTGAGGCCGTGTGCACCTGTATTTATTAGTTCCCTCCAGTGACACCTGCTGGTGAGGCCGTGCACACCTGTATTTATTAGTTACCTCCAGTGACTCCTGCTGGTGAGGCCGTGCACACCTGTATTTATTAGTTCCCTCCGGTGACACCTGCTGGTGAGGCCGTGCACACCTTTATTTATTAGTTACCTCTAGTGACACCTGCTGGTGAGGCCGTGCACACCTGTATTTATTAGTTCCCTCTGGTGACACCTGCTGGTGAGGCCGTGCGCACCTGTATTTATTAGTTCCATCCAGTGACACCTGCTGGTGAAGCCGTGCACACCTCTATTTATTAGTTCCCTCTAGTGACACCTGCTGGTGAGGCCGTGCACACCTGTATTTATTAGTTCCCTCCGGTGACACCTGCTGGTGAGGCCGTGCACACCTGTATTTATTAGTTCCCTCCGGTGACACCTGCTGGTGAGGCCGTGCGCACCTGTATTTATTAGTTCCATCCAGTGACACCTGCTGGTGAAGCCGTGCACACCTGTATTTATTAGTTACCTCTAGTGATACCTGCTGGTGAGGCCGTGCACACCTGTATTTATTAGTTGCCTCCAGTGATACCTGCTGGTGAGGCCGTGCACACCTGTATTTATTAGTTACCTCTAGTGACACCTGCTGGTGAGGCCGTGCACACCTGTATTTAATAGTTACCTCTAGAGACACCTGCTGGTGAGGCCGTGCACACCTGTATTTATTAATTCCCTCTGGTGACACCTGCTGGTGAGGCCGTGCGCACCTGTATTTATTAGTTCCCTCCGGTGACACCTGCTGGTGAGGCCGTGCGCATCTGTATTTATTAGTTCCATCCAGTGACACCTGCTGGTGAAGCCGTGCACACCTGTATTTATTAGTTACCTCTAGTGACACCTGCTGGTGAGGCCGTGCACACCTGTATTTATTAGTTCTCTCTAGTGACACCTGCTGGTGAGGCCTTGCACACCTGTATTTATTAGTTCCCTCTAGTGACACCTGCTGGTGAAGCAGTGTACACCTGTATTTATTATTTACCTCTAGTGACTCCTGCTGGTGAGGCCGTGCGCACCTGTATTTATTAGTTCCCTCTAGTGACACCTGCTGGTGAAGCAGTGCGAATCTCTAGTTATTAGTTCCCTCTAGTGACACCTGCTGGTGAGGCCGTGCACACCTGTATTTATTAGTTCCCTCTAGTGACACCTGCTGGTGAGGCCGTGCACACCTGTATTTATTAGTTCCCTCTAGTGACACCTGCTGGTGAGGCCGTGCACACCTGTATTTATTAGTCACCTCTAGTGACACCTGCTGGTGAGGCCGTACACACCTGTATTTATTAGTTATCTCTAGTGACACCTGCTGGTGAGGCCGTGCACACCTGTATTTATTAGTTCCCTCTGGTGACACCTGCTGGTGAGGCCGTGCGCACCTGTATTTATTAGTTACCTCCAGTGACACCTGCTGGTGAGGCCGTGCACACCTGTATTTATTAGTTCCCTCCAGTGACACCTGCTGGTGAGGCCGTGCACACCTGTATTTATTAGTTACCTCTAGTGACACCTGCTGGTGAAGCAGTGTGCAACTGTATTTATTAGTTACCTCTAGTGACACCTGCTGGTGAGGCCGTGCACACCTGTATTTATTAGTTACCTCTAGTGACACCTGCTGGTGAGGCCGTGCACACCTGTATTTATTAGTTACCTCTAGTGACACCTGCTGGTGAGGCCGTGCGCACCTGTATTTATTAGTTCCCTCCAGTGACACCTGCTGGTGAGGCCGTGCACACCTGTATTTATTAGTCACCTCCAGTGACACCTGCTGGTGAGGCCGTGCGCACCTGTATTTATTAGTTCCCTCCGGTGACACCTGCTGGTGAGGCCGTGCACACCTGTATTTATTAGTTCCCTCCGGTGACACCTGCTGGTGAGGCCGTGCACACCTGTATTTATTAGTTCCCTCTAGTGACACCTGCTGGTAAAGCCGTGCACACCTGTATTTATTAGTTACCTCTAGTGACACCTGCTGGTGAGACAGTGCACACCTGTATTTATTAGTTACCTCCGGTCACACCTGCTGGTGAGGCTGTGCGCACCTGTATTTATTAGTTACCTCCAGTGACACCTGCTGGTGAGGCCGTGCACATCTGTATTTATTAGTTCCCTCCAGTGACACCTGCTGGTGAGGCCGTGCGCACCTGTATTTATTAGTTACCTCCAGTGACACCTGCTGGTGAGGCCGTGCACATCTGTATTTATTAGTTACCTCCAGTGACACCTGCTGGTGAGGCCGTGCGCACCTGTATTTATTAGTTCCCTCCAGTGACACCCGCTGGTGAGGCCGTGCACACCTGTAATTATTAGTTACCTCTAGTGACTCCTGCTGGTGAGGCCGTGCACACCTGTATTTATTAGTTCCCTCCGGTGACACCTGCTGGTGAGGCCGTGCACACCTGTATTTATTAGTTCCCTCTGGTGACACCTGCTGGTGAGGCCGTGCACACCTGTATTTATTAGTTCCCTCTAGTGACACCTGCTGGTAAAGCCGTGCACACCTGTATTTATTAGTTACCTCTAGTGACACCTGCTGGTGAGGCCGTGCACACCTGTATCTATTAGTTACATCCAGTGACACCTGCTGGTGAGGCCGTGCACACCTGTATTTATTAGTTACCTCTAGTGACACCTGCTGGTGAGGCCGTGCACGCCTGTATTTATTAGTTACCTCTAGTGACTCCTGCTGGTGAGGCCATGCACACCTGTATATATTAGTTACCTCCAGTGACACCTGCTGGTGAGGCCTTGCACACCTGTATTTATTAGTTACCTCTAGTGACACCTGCTGGTGAGGCCGTGCACACCTGTATTTATTAGTTCCCTCTAGTGACACCTGCTAGTGAAGCCGTGCACACCTGTATTTATTAGTTACCTCTAGTGACTCCTGCTGGTGAGGCCATGCACACCTGTATATATTAGTTACCTCCAGTGACACCTGCTGGTGAGGCCTTGCACACCTGTATTTATTAGTTACCTCTAGTGACACCTGCTGGTGAGGCCGTGCACACCTGTATTTATTAGTTACCTCCAGTGACACCTGCTGGTGAGGCCTAGCACACCTGTATTTATTAGTTCCCTCTAGTGACTCCTGCTGGTGAGGCCGTGCACACCTGTATTTATTAGTTACCTCTAGTGACTCCTGCTGGTGAGGCCTTGCACACCTGTATTTATTAGTTCCCTCTAGTGACACCTGCTGGTGAAGCCGTGCACACCTGTATTTATTAGTTACCTCTAGTGACTCCTGCTGGTGAGGCCTTGCACACCTGTATTTATTAGTTCCCTCTAGTGACACCTGCTGGTGAAGCCGTGCACACCTGTATTTATTAGTTACCTCCAGTGACACCTGCTGGTGAGGCCGTGCACACCAGTATTTATTAGTTACCTCCAGTGACACCTGCTGGTGTGGCCTTGCACACCTGTATTTATTAGTTCCCTCTAGTGACACCTGCTGGTGAGGCCGTGCACGCCTGTATTTATTAGTTCCCTCCGGTGACACCTGCTGGTGAGGCCGTGCACGCCTGTATTTATTAGTTCCCTCTAGTGACACCTGCTGGTGAGGCCGTGCGCACCTGTATTTATTAGTTCCCTCCGGTGACACCTACTGGTGAGGCCGTGCACACCTGTATTTATTAGTTCCCGCTAGTGACACCTGCTGGTGAAGCAGTGTACACCTGTATTTATTATTTACCTCTAGTGACTCCTGCTGGTGAGGCCGTGCGCACCTGTATTTATTAGTTCCCTCTAGTGACACCTGCTGGTGAAGCAGTGCGCACCTCTAGTTATTAGTTCCCTCTAGTGACACCTGCTGGTGAGGCCGTGCACACCTGTATTTATTAGTTCCCTCTAGTGACACCTGCTGGTGAGGCCGTGCACACCTGTATTTATTAGTTACCTCTAGTGACACGTGCTGGTGAGGCCGTGCACACCTGTATTTATTAGTTACCTCTAGTGACACTTGCTGGTGAGGCCGTGCACACCTGTATTTATTAGTTCCCTCTAGTAACACCTGCTGGTGAGGCCGTGCACACCTGTATTTATTAGTCACCTCTAGTGACACCTGCTGGTGAGGCCGTACACACCTGTATTTATTAGTTATCTCTAGTGACACCTGCTGGTGAGGCTGTGCACACCTGTATTTATTAGTTCCCTCTGGTGACACCTGCTGGTGAGGCCGTGCGCACCTGTATTTATTAGTTACCTCCAGTGACACCTGCTGGTGAGGCCGTGCGCACCTGTATTTATTAGTTCCCTCCAGTGACACCTGCTGGTGAGGCCGTGCACACCTGTATTTATTAGTTACCTCTAGTGACACCTGCTGTTGAGGCCGTGCGCACCTGTATTTATTAGTTACCTCTAGTGACACCTGCTGGTGAAGCAGTGCGCAACTGTATTTATTAGTTACCTCTAGTGACACCTGCTGGTGAGGCCGTGCACACCTGTATTTATTAGTTACCTCTAGTGACACCTGCTGGTGAGGCCGTGCACACCTGTATTTATTAGTTACCTCTAGTGACACCTGCTGGTGAGGCCGTGCGCACCTGTATTTATTAGTTCCCTCCAGTGACACCTGCTGGTGAGGCCGTGCACACCTGTATTTATTAGTCACCTCCAGTGACACCTGCTGGTGAGGCCGTGCGCACCTGTATTTATTAGTTCCCTCCGGTGACACCTGCTGGTGAGGCCGTGCACACCTGTATTTATTAGTTCCCTCTGGTGACACCTGCTCGTGAGGCCGTGCGCACCTGTATTTATTAGTTACCTCCGGTCACACCTGCTGGTGAGGCCGTGCGCACCTGTATTTATTAGTTACCTCCAGTGACACCTGCTGGTGAGGCCGTGCACATCTGTATTTATTAGTTCCCTCCAGTGACACCTGCTGGTGAGGCCGTGCGCACCTGTATTTATTAGTTACCTCCAGTGACACCTGCTGGTGAGGCCGTGCGCACCTGTATTTATTAGTTACCTCCGGTGACACCTGCTGGTGAGGCCGTGCGCACCTGTATTTATTAGTTACCTCCAGTGACACCTGCTGGTGAGGCCGTGCACATCTGTATTTATTAGTTACCTCCAGTGACACCTGCTGGTGAGGCCGTGCGCACCTGTATTTATTAGTTCCCTCCAGTGACACCCGCTGGTGAGGCCGTGCACACCTGTAATTATTAGTTACCTCTAGTGACTCCTGCTGGTGAGGCCGTGCACACCTGTATTTATTAGTTCCCTCCGGTGACACCTGCTGGTGAGGCCGTGCACACCTGTATTTATTAGTTCCCTCTGGTGACACCTGCTGGTGAGGCCGTGCACACCTGTATTTATTAGTTCCCTCTAGTGACACCTGCTGGTAAAGCCGTGCACACCTGTATTTATTAGTTACCTCTAGTGACACCTGCTGGTGAGGCCGTGCACACCTGTATTTATTAGTTACCTCTAGTGACTCCTGCTGGTGAGGCCGTGCACACCTGTATTTATTAGTTCCCTCTAGTGACACCTGCTGGTGAGGCCTTGCACACCTGTATTTATTAGTTCTCTCCGGTGACACCTGCTGGTGAGGCCGTGCACACCTGTATTTATTAGTTACCTCTAGTGACACCTGCTGGTGAAGCCGTGCACACCTGTATATATTAGTTACCTCTAGTGACACCTGCTGGTGAAGCCTTGCACACCTGTATTTATTAGTTCCCTCCGGTGACACCTGCTGGTGAGGCCGTGCACACCTGTATTTATTAGTTACCTCTAGTGACACCTGCTGGTGAGGCCGTGCACACCTGTATTTATTAGTTACCTCTAGTGACACCTGCTGGTGAGGCCGTGCACACCTGTATATATTAGTTCCCTCCGGTGACACCTGCTGGTGAGGCCGTGCACACCTGTATTTATTAGTTCCCTCCGGTGACACCTGCTGGTGAGGCCTTGCACACCTGTATTTATTAGTTACCTCTAGTGACACCTGCTGCTGAAGCCGTGCACACTTGTATATATTAGTTACCTCTAGTGACACGTGCTGGTGAAGCAGTTCACACCTGTATTTATTAGTTCCCTCCGGTGACACCTGCTGGTGAGGCCGTGCACACCTGTATTTATTAGTTCCCTCCGGTGACACCTGCTGGTGAGGCCGTGCACACCTGTATTTATTAGTTACCTCTAGTGACACCTGCTGGTGAAGCCGTGCACACCTGTATATATTAGTTACCTCTAGTGACACCTGCTGGTGAGGCCGTGCACACCTGTATTTATTAGTTACCTCTAGTGACACCTGCTGGTGAAGCAGTTCACACCTGTATTTATTAGTTCCCTCCGGTGACACCTGCTGGTGAGGCCGTGCGCACCTGTATTTATTAGTTACCTCTAGTGACACCTGCTGGTGAGGCCGTGCACACCTGTATTTATTAGTTACCTCTAGTGACTCCTGCTGGTGAGGCCGTGCACACCTGTATTTATTAGTTCCCTCTAGTGACACCTGCTGGTGAAGCAGTGCGCACCTGTATTCATTAGTTCCCTCTAGTGACACCTGCTGGTGAGGCCGTGCACACCTGTATTTATTAGTTACCTCTAGTGACACCTGCTGGTGATGCCGTGCACACCTGTATTTATTAGTTCCCTCTAGTGACACCTGCTGGTGAGGCCGTGCACACCTGTATTTATTAGTTACCTCTAGTGACACCTGCTGGTGAGGCCGTGCACACCTGTATTTATTAGTTACCTCTAGTGACACCTGCTGGTGAGGTCGTGCACACCTGTATTTATTAGTTACCTCTAGTGACACCTGCTGGTGAGGCCGTGCACACCTGTATTTATTAGTTACCTCTAGTGACTCCTGCTGGTGAGGCCGTGCACACCTGTATTTATTAGTTCCCTCTAGTGACACCTGCTGGTGAGGCCTTGCACACCTGTATTTATTAGTTCTCTCCGGTGACACCTGCTGGTGAGGCCGTGCACACCTGTATTTATTAGTTACCTCTAGTGACACCTGCTGGTGAAGCCGTGCACACCTGTATATATTAGTTACCTCTAGTGACACCTGCTGGTGAGGCCGTGCACACCTGTATTTATTAGTTCCCTCCGGTGACACCTGCTGGTGAGGCCTTGCACACCTGTATTTATTAGTTACCTCTAGTGACACCTGCTGGTGAAGCCGTGCACACCTGTATATATTAGTTACCTCTAGTGACACGTGCTGGTGAAGCAGTTCACACCTGTATTTATTAGTTCCCTCCGGTGACACCTGCTGGTGAGGCCGTGCACATCTGTATTTATTAGTTCCCTCCGGTGACACCTGCTGGTGAGGCCGTGCACACCTGTATTTATTAGTTACCTCTAGTGACACCTGCTGGTGAAGCCGTGCACACCTGTATATATTAGTTACCTCTAGTGACACCTGCTGGTGAGGCCGTGCACACCTGTATTTATTAGTTACCTCTAGTGACACCTTCTGGTGAAGCAGTTCACACCTGTATTTATTAGTTCCCTCCGGTGACACCTGCTGGTGAGGCCGTGCGCACCTGTATTTATTAGTTACCTCTAGTGACACCTGCTGGTGAGGCCGTGCACACCTGTATTTATTAGTTACCTCTAGTGACTCCTGCTGGTGAGGCCGTGCACACCTGTATTTATTAGTTCCCTCTAGTGACACCTGCTGGTGAAGCAGTGCGCACCTGTATTCATTAGTTCCCTCTAGTGACACCTGCTGGTGAGGCCGTGCACACCTGTATTTATTAGTTACCTCTAGTGACACCTGCTGGTGATGCCGTGCACACCTGTATTTATTAGTTCCCTCTAGTGACACCTGCTGGTGAGGCCGTGCACACCTGTATTTATTAGTTACCTCCAGTGACACCTGCTGGTGAGGCCGTGCGCACCTGTATTTATTAGTTACCTCTAGTGACACCAGCTGGAGAGGCCGTGCGCACCTGTATTTATTAGTTACCTCCAGTGACACCTGCTGGTGAGGTCGTGCACACCTGTATTTATTAGTTACCTCTAGTGACACCTGCTGGTGAGGCCGTGCACACCTGTATTTATTAGATCCCTCTAGTGACACCTGCTGGTGAGGCCGTGCACACCTGTATTTATTAGTTACCTCTAGTGACACCTGCTGGTGAGGTCGTGCACACCTGTATTTATTAGTTCCCTCCGGTGACACCTGCTGGTGAGGCCGTGCACACCTGTATTTATTAGTTCCCTCCGGTGACACCTGCTGGTGAGGCCGTGCACACCTGTATTTATTAGTTACCTCTAGTGACACCTGCTGGTGAGGCCGTGCACACCTGTATACATTAGTTACCTCTAGTGACACCTGCTGGTGAAGCAGTGCACACCTGTATTTTTTAGTTCCCTCCAGTGACACCTGCTGGTGAAGCAGTGCACACCTGTATTTTTTAGTTCCCTCTAGTGACACCTGCTGGTGAGGCCGTGCAAACCTGTATTTATTAGTTCCCTCTAGTGACACCTGCTGGTGAGGCTGTGCACACCTGTATTTATTAGTTCCCTCTAGTGACACCTGCTGGTGAGGCCATGCACACCTGTATTTATTAGTTCCCTCTAGTGACACCTGCTGGTGAGGCCATGCACACCTGTATTTATTAGTTACCTCTAGTGACACCTGCTGGTGAGGCCGTGCACACCTGTATTTATTAGTTACCTCTAGTGACACCTGCTGGTGAAGCCTTGCACACCTGTATTTATTAGTTCCCTCTAGTGACTCCTGCTGGTGAGGCCGTGCACACCTGTATTTATTAGTTCCCTCTGGTGACACCTGCTGGTGAGGCCGTGCACACCTGTATTTATTAGTTCCCTCTAGTGACACCTGCTGGTGAGGCCTTGCACACCTGTATTTATTAGTTTTCTCCGGTGACACCTGCTGGTGAGGCCGTGCACACCTGTATTTATTAGTTACCTCTAGTGACACCTGCTGGTGAAGCTGTGCACACCTGTATATATTAGTTACCTCTAGTGACACCTGCTGGTGAAGCCTTGCACACCTGTATTTATTAGTTCCCTCCGGTGACACCTGCTGGTGAGGCCGTGCACACCTGTATTTATTAGTTACCTCTAGTGACACCTGCTGGTGAGGCCGTGCACACCTGTATATATTAGTTCCCTCCGGTGACACCTGCTGGTGAGGCCGTGCACACCTGTATTTATTAGTTCCCTCCGGTGACACCTGCTGGTGAGGCCTTGCACACCTGTATTTATTAGTTACCTCTAGTGACACCTGCTGGTGAAGCCCTGCACACCTGTATATATTAGTTACCTCTAGTGACACCTGCTGGTGAAGCAGTTCACACCTGTATTTATTAGTTCCCTCCGGTGACACCTGCTGGTGACGCCGTGCACACCTGTATTTATTAGTTCCCTCCGGTGACACCTGCTGGTGAGGCCGTGCACACCTGTATTTATTAGTTACCTCTAGTGACACCTGCTGATGAAGCAGTGCACACCTGTATATATTAGTTACCTCTAGTGACACCTGCTGGTGAGGCCGTGCACACCTGTATTTATTAGTTACCTCCAGTGACACCTGCTGGTGAAGCAGTTCACACCTGTATTTATTAGTTCCCTCCGGTGACACCTGCTGGTGAGGCCGTGCGCACCTGTATTTATTAGTTACCTCTAGTGACACCTGCTGGTGAGGCCGTGCACACCTGTATTTATTAGATACCTCTAGTGACACCTGCTGGTGATGCCGTGCACACCTGTATTTATTAGTTCCCTCTAGTGACACCTGCTGGTGAGGCCGTGCGCACCTGTATTTATTAGTTACCTCTAGTGACACCAGCTGGAGAGGCCGTGCGCACCTGTATTTATTAGTTACCTCCAGTGACACCTGCTGGTGAGGTCGTGCACACCTGTATTTATTAGATCCCTCTAGTGACACCTGCTGGTGAGGCCGTGCACACCTGTATTTATTAGTTACCTCTAGTGACACCTGCTGGTGAGGCCGTGCACACCTGTATTTATTAGTTACCTCCGGTGACACCTGCTGGTGAGGCCGTGCACACCTGTATTTATTAGTTCCCTCCGGTGACACCTGCTGGTGAGGCCGTGCAAACCTGTATTTATTAGTTCCCTCTAGTGACACCTGCTGGTGAGGCTGTGCACACCTGTATTTATTAGTTACCTCTAGTGACACCTGCTGGTGAGGCCGTGCACACCTGTATTTATTAGTTACCTCTAGTGACACCTGCTGGTGAAGCCTTGCACACCTGTATTTATTAGTTCCCTCTAGTGACTCCTGCTGGTGAGGCCGTGCACACCTGTATTTATTAGTTCCCTCTGGTGACACCTGCTGGTGAGGCCGTGCACACCTGTATTTATTAGTTCCCTCTAGTGACACCTGCTGGTAAAGCCGTGCACACCTGTATTTATTAGTTCCCTCTTGTGACACCTGCTGGTGAGGCCGTGCGCACCAGTATTTATTAGTTCCCTCCGGTGACACCTGCTGGTGAGGCCGTGCACACCAGTATTTATTAGTTACCTCCAGTGACACCTGCTGGTGAGGCCGTGCACACCTGTATTTATTAGTTCCCTCTAGTGACTCCTGCTGGTGAGGCCGTGCACACCTGTATTTATTAGTTACCTCCAGTGACACCTGCTGGTGAGGCCATGCACACCTGTATTTATTAGTTCCCTCTAGTGACACCTGCTGGTGAAGCAGGGCGCACCTGTATTTATTAGTTCCCTCTAGTGACACCTGCTGGTGAGGCCGTGCACACCTGTATTTATTAGTTACCTCTAGTGACACCTGCTGGAGAGGCCGTGCGCACCTGTATTTATTAGTTACCTCCAGTGACACCTGCTGGTGAGGCCGTGCTCACCTGTATTTATTAGTTACCTCTAGTGACACCTCCTGGTGAGGCCGTGCACACCTGTATTTATTAGTTCCCTCTATTGACACCTGCTGGTGAGGCCGTGCACACCTGTATTTATTAGCTCCCTCTAGTGACACCTGCTGGTGAGGCCGTGTACACCTGTATTTATTAGTTCCCTCTAGTGACACCTGCTGGTGAGCCCGTGCACACCTGTATTTATTAGTTACCTCCAGTGACACCTGCTGGTGAGGCCGTGCACACCTGTATTTATTAGTTCCCTCCGGTGACACCTGCTGGTGAGGCCGTGCACACCTGTATTTATTAGTTACCTCCGGTGACACCTGCTGGTGAAGCCGTGCACACCTGTATTTATTAGTTCCCTCTAGTGACACCTGCTGGTGAAGCCGTACACACCTGTATTTATTAGTTACCTCTAGTGACACCTGCTGGTGAGGCCGTGCACACCTGTATATATTAGTTACCTCTAGTGACACCTGCTGGTGAGGCCGTGCACACCTGTATTTATTAGTTCCCTCTAGTGACACCTGCTGGTGAGGCCGTGCACACCTGTATTTATTAGTTCCCTCCGGTGACACCTGCTGGTGAGGCCATGCACACCTGTATATATTAGTTACCTCTAGTGACACCTGCTGGTGAGGCCGTGCACACCTGTATTTATTAGTTACCTCTAGTGACACCTGCTGGTGAGGCCGTGCACACCTGTATTTATTAGTTCCCTCCGGTGACACCTGCTGGTGAGGCCGTGCACACCTGTATTTATTAGTTACCTCTAGTGACACCTGCTGGTGAAGCAGTGCACACCTGTATTTATTAGTTCCCTCCAGTGACACCTGCTGGTGAGGCCGTGCACACCTGTATTTATTAGTTACCTCTAGTGACACCTGCTGGTGAGGCCGTGCGCACCTGTATTTATTAGTTCCTTCTAGTGACACCTGCTGGTGAGGCCGTGCACACCTATATTTATTAGTTACCTCTAGTGACACCTGCTGGTGAGGCCGTGCACACCTGTATTTATTAGTTCCCTCTAGTGACACCTGCTGGTGAAGCAGTGCACACCTGTATTTATTAATTCGTTCCCTCTAGTGACTCCTGCTGGTGAAGCAGTGCACATCGTTATTTATTAGTTCCCTCCGGTGACACCTGCTGGTGAGGCCGTGCACACCTGTATTTATTAGTTCCCTCTGGTGACACCTGCTGGTGAGGCCGTGCGCACCTGTATTTATTAGTTACCTCTAGTGACACCTGCTGGTGAGGCCGTGCACACCTGTATTTATCAGTTCCCTCTAGTGACACCTGCTGGTGAGGCCGTGCACACCTGTATTTATTAGTTCCCTCTGGTGACACCTGCTGGTGAGGCCGTGCACACCTGTATTTATCAGTTCCCTCTAGTGACACCTGCTGGTGAGGCCGTGCACACACCTGTATTTATTAGTTCCCTCTAGTGACACCTGCTGGTGAAGCCGTACACACCTGTATTTATTAGTTCCCTCTAGTGACACCTGCTGGTGAAGCAGTGCACACCTGTATTTATTAGTTCCCTCTAGTGACTCCTGCTGGTGAGGCCGTGCACACCTGTATTTATTAGTTACCTCCAGTGACACCTGCTGGTGAGGCCGTGCACACCTGTATTTATTAGTTCCCTCCGGTGACACCTGCTGGTGAGGCCGTGCACACCTGTATTTATTAGTTCCCTCCGGTGACACCTGCTGGTGAGGCCGCGCACACTTGTATTTATTAGTTCCCTCCGGTGACACCTGCTGGTGAAGCCGTGCACACCTGTATTTATTAGTTCCCTCCGGTGACACCTGCTGGTGAGGCCGTGCACACCTGTATTTATTAGTTCCCTCTAGTGACACCTGCTGGTGAAGCAGTACACACCTGTATTTATTAATTCGTTCCCTCTAGTGACTCCTGCTGGTGAAGCAGTGCACACCGGTATTTATTAGTTCCCTCCGGTGACACCTGCTGGTGAGGCCGTGCACACCTGTATTTATTAGTTCCCTCTGGTGACACCTGCTGGTGAGGCCGTGCGCACCTCTATTTATTAGTTACCTGTAGTGACACCTGCTGGTGAGGCCGTGCACACCTGTATTTATTAGTTCCCTCTAGTGACACCTGCTGGTGAGGCCGTGCACACCTGTATTTATTAGTTCCCTCTAGTGACACCTGCTGGTGAGGCCGTGCACACACCTGTATTTATTAGTTCCCTCTAGTGACACCTGCTGGTGAAGCCGTACACACCTGTATTTATTAGTTCCCTCTAGTGACACCTGCTGGTGAAGCAGTGCACACCTGTATTTATTAGTTCCCTCTAGTGACTCCTGCTGGTGAGGCCGTGCACACCTGTATTTATTAGTTACCTCCAGTGACACCTGCTGGTGAGGCCGTGCACACCTGTATTTATTAGTTCCCTCCGGTGACACCTGCTGGTGAGGCCGTGCACACTTGTATTTATTAGTTCCCTCCGGTGACACCTGCTGGTGAGGCCGCGCACACCTGTATTTATTAGTTCCCTCCGGTGACACCTGCTGGTGAGGCCGTGCACACCTGTATTTATTAGTTCCCTCCGGTGACACCTGCTGGTGAGGCCGTGCACACCTGTATATATTAGTTACCTCTAGTGACACCTGCTGGTGAGGCCGTGCACACCTGTATTTATTAGTTACCTCTAGTGACACCTGCTGGTGAAGCAGTGCACACCTGTATTTATTAGTTACCTCTAGTGACACCTGCTGGTGAAGCAGTGCACACCTGTATTTATTAATTAGTTACCTCCAGCGACACCTGCTGGTGAGGCCTTGCACACCTGTATTTATTAGTTCCCTCTAGTGACACCTGCTGGTGAGGCCGTGAACACCTGTATTTATTAGTTACTCCTAGTGACACCTGCTGGTGAGGCCTTACACACCTGTATTTATTAGTTCCCTCCGGTGACACCTGCTGGTGAGGCCGTGCACACCTGTATTTATTAGTTCCCTCTAGTGACACCTGCTGGTGAGGCCGTGCACATCTGTATTTATTAGTTACCTCTAGTGACACCTGCTGGTGAGGCCGTGCGCACCTGTATTTATTAGTTCCCTCTATTGACACCTGCTGGTGAAGCAGTGCACACCTGTATTTATTAGTTACCTCTAGTGACTCCTGCTGGTGAGGCCTTGCACACCTGTATTTATTAGTTCCCTCTAGTGACACCTGCTGGTGAAGCAGTGCACACCTGTATTTATTAGTTCCCTCTAGTGACACCTGCTGGTGAGGCTGTGCACACCTGTATTTATTAGTTCCCTCTAGTGACACCTGCTGGTGAGGCCGTGCACACCTGTATTTATTAGTTCCCTCTAGTGACACCTGCTGGTGAAGCAGTGCACACCTGTATTTATTAGTTCCCTCCAGTGACACCTGCTGGTAAGGCCGTGCACACCTGTATTTATTAGTTCCCTCTAGTGACTCCTGCTGGTGAGGCCGTGCACACCTGTATTTATTAGCTACCTTTAGTGACACCTGCTGGTGAGGCCATGCACACCTGTATTTATTAGTTCCCTCCGGTGACACCTGCTGGTGAAGCAGTGCACACCTGTATTTATTAGTTCCCTCTAGTGACACCTGCTGGTGAGGCCGTGCACACCTGTATTTATTAGTTCCCTCTAGTGACACCTGCTGGTGAGGCCGTGCACACCTGTATTTATTAGTTCCCTCTAGTGACACCTGCTGGTGAAGCAGTGCACACCTGTATTTATTAGTTCCCTCCAGTGACACCTGCTGGTGAGGCCGTGCACACCTGTATTTATTAGTTCCCTCTAGTGACTCCTGCTGGTGAGGCCGTGCACACCTGTATTTATTAGCTACCTTTAGTGACACCTGCTGGTGAGGCCGTGCACACCTGTATTTATTAGTTCCCTCCGGTGACACCTGCTGGTGAAGCAGTGCACACCTGTATTTATTAGTTCCCTCCGGTGACACCTGCTGGTGAGGCCGCGCACACCTGTATTTATTAGTTCCCTCCGGTGACACCTGCTGGTGAGGCCGTGCACACCTGTATTTATTAGTTCCCTCCGGTGACACCTGCTGGTGAGGCCGTGCACACCTGTATTTATTAGTTCCCTCTAGTGACACCTGCTGGTGAAGCAGTGCACACCTGTATTTATTAATTCGTTCCCTCTAGTGACTGCTGCTGGTGAAGCAGTGCACACCTTTATTTATTAGTTCCCTCCGGTGACACCTGCTGGTGAGGCCGTGCACACCTGTATTTATTAGTTCCCTCTAGTGACACCTGCTGGTGAGGCCGTGCACACCTGTATTTATTAGTTCCCTCTGGTGACACCTGCTGGTGAGGCCGTGCACACCTGTATTTATTAGTTCCCTCTAGTGACTCCTGCTGGTGAGGCCGTGCACACCTGTATTTATTAGTTCCCTCCAGTGACACCTGCTGGTGAGGCCGTGCACACCTGTATTTATTAGTTACCTCTAGTGACTCCTGCTGGTGAGGCCGTGCACACCTGTATTTATTAGTTCCCTCCAGTGACACCTGCTGGTGAGGCCGTGCACAGCTGTATTTTTTAGTTCCCTCTAGTGACTCCTGCTGGTGAGGCCGTGCGCACCTCTATTTATTAGTTACCTGTAGTGACACCTGCTGGTGAGGCCGTGCACACCTGTATTTATTAGTTCCCTCTAGTGACACCTGCTGGTGAGGCCGTGCACACCTGTATTTATTAGTTCCCTCTGGTGACACCTGCTGGTGAGGCCGTGCACACCTGTATTTAATAGTTCCCTCTATTGACACCTGCTGGTGAAGCCGTACACACCTGTATTTATTAGTTCCCTCTATTGACACCTGCTGGTGAGGCCGTGCACACACCTGTATTTATTAGTTCCCTCTAGTGACACCTGCTGAAGCCGTACACACCTGTATTTATTAGTTCCCTCTAGTGACACCTGCTGGTGAAGCAGTGCACACCTGTATTTATTAGTTCCCTCTAGTGACTCCTGCTGGTGAGGCCGTGCACACCTGTATTTATTAGTTCCCTCCAGTGACACCTGCTGGTGAGGCCGTGCACACCTGTATTTATTAGTTCCCTCCGGTGACACCTGCTGGTGAGGCCGTGCACACCTGTATTTATTAGTTCCCTCCGGTGACACCTGCTGGTGAGGCCGTGCACACCTGTATTTAATAGTTACCTCTAGTGACTCCTGCTGGTGAGGCCGTGCACACCTGTATTTATTAGTTCCCTCCAGTGACACCTGCTGGTGAAGCAGTGCACACCTGTATTTATTAATTAGTTACCTCCAGCGACACCTGCTGGTGAGGCCTTGCACACCTGTATTTATTAGTTCCCTCTAGTGACACCTGCTGGTGAAGCAGTACACACCTGTATTTATTAATTCGTTCCCTCTAGTGACTCCTGCTGGTGAAGCAGTGCACACCGGTATTTATTAGTTCCCTCCGGTGACACCTGCTGGTGAGGCCGTGCACACCTGTATTTATTAGTTCCCTCTAGTGACACCTGCTGGTGAGGCCGTGCACACCTGTATTTATTAGTTCCCTCTAGTGACACCTGCTGGTGAGGCCGTGCACACCTGTATTTATTAGTTCCCTCTAGTGACACCTGCTGGTGAGGCCGTGCACACACCTGTATTTATTAGTTCCCTCTAGTGACACCTGCTGGTGAAGCCGTACACACCTGTATTTATTAGTTCCCTCTAGTGACACCTGCTGGTGAAGCAGTGCACACCTGTATTTATTAGTTCCCTCTAGTGACTCCTGCTGGTGAGGCCGTGCACACCTGTATTTATTAGTTACCTCCAGTGACACCTGCTGGTGAGGCCGTGCACACCTGTATTTATTAGTTCCCTCCGGTGACACCTGCTGGTGAGGCCGTGCACACTTGTATTTATTAGTTCCCTCCGGTGACACCTGCTGGTGAGGCCGCGCACACCTGTATTTATTAGTTCCCTCCGGTGAAACCTGCTGGTGAGGCCGTGCACACCTGTATTTATTAGTTCCCTCCGGTGACACCTGCTGGTGAGGCCGTGCACACCTGTATATATTAGTTACCTCTAGTGACACCTGCTGGTGAGGCCGTGCACACCTGTATTTATTAGTTACCTCTAGTGACACCTGCTGGTGAAGCAGTGCACACCTGTATTTATTAGTTACCTCTAGTGACACCTGCTGGTGAAGCAGTGCACACCTGTATTTATTAATTAGTTACCTCCAGCGACACCTGCTGGTGAGGCCTTGCACACCTGTATTTATTAGTTCCCTCTAGTGACACCTGCTGGTGAGGCCGTGAACACCTGTATTTATTAGTTACTCCTAGTGACACCTGCTGGTGAGGCCTTGCACACCTGTATTTATTAGTTCCCTCCGGTGACACCTGCTGGTGAGGCCGTGCACACCTGTATTTATTAGTTCCCTCTAGTGACACCTGCTGGTGAGGCCGTGCACATCTGTATTTATTAGTTCCCTCTAGTGACACCTGCTGGTGAGGCCGTGCACATCTGTATTTATTAGTTCCCTCCGGTGACACCTGCTGGTGAGGCCGTGCACACCTGTATTTATTAGTTCCCTCTAGTGACACCTGCTGGTGAGGTCGTGCACATCTGTATTTATTAGTTACCTCTAGTGACACCTGCTGGTGAGGCCGTGCGCACCTGTATTTATTAGTTCCCTCTATTGACACCTGCTGGTGAAGCAGTGCACACCTGTATTTATTAGTTACCTCTAGTGACTCCTGCTGGTGAGGCCTTGCACACCTGTATTTATTAGTTCCCTCTAGTGACACCTGCTGGTGAAGCAGTGCACACCTGTATTTATTAGTTCCCTCTAGTGACACCTGCTGGTGAGGCTGTGCACACCTGTATTTATTAGTTCCCTCTAGTGACACCTGCTGGTGAGGCCATGCACACCTGTATTTATTAGTTCCCTCTAGTGACACCTGCTGGTGAAGCAGTGCACACCTGTATTTATTAGTTCCCTCCAGTGACACCTGCTGGTAAGGCCGTGCACACCTGTATTTATTAGTTCCCTCTAGTGACTCCTGCTGGTGAGGCCGTGCACACCTGTATTTATTAGTTCCCTCTAGTGACACCTGCTGGTGAAGCAGTGCACACCTGTATTTATTAGTTCCCTCCAGTGACACCTGCTGGTGAGGCCGTGCACACCTGTATTTATTAGTTCCCTCTAGTGACTCCTGCTGGTGAGGCCGTGCACACCTGTATTTATTAGCTACCTTTAGTGACACCTGCTGGTGAGGCCGTGCACACCTGTATTTATTAGTTCCCTCCGGTGACACCTGCTGGTGAAGCAGTGCACACCTGTATTTATTAGTTCCCTCCGGTGACACCTGCTGGTGAGGCCGCGCACACCTGTATATATTAGTTCCCTCCGGTGACACCTGCTGGTGAGGCCGTGCACACCTGTATTTATTAGTTCCCTCCGGTGACACCTGCTGGTGAGGCCGTGCACACCTGTATTTATTAGTTCCCTCTAGTGACACCTGCTGGTGAAGCAGTGCACACCTGTATTTATTAATTCGTTCCCTCTAGTGACTGCTGCTGGTGAAGCAGTGCACACCTTTATTTATTAGTTCCCTCCGGTGACACCTGCTGGTGAGGCCGTGCACACCTGTATTTATTAGTTCCCTCTAGTGACACCTGCTGGTGAGGCTGTGCACACCTGTATTTATTAGTTCCCTCTGGTGACACCTGCTGGTGAGGCCGTGCACACCTGTATTTATTAGTTCCCTCCAGTGACACCTGCTGGTGAGGCCGTGCACACCTGTATTTATTAGTTACCTCTAGTGACTCCTGCTGGTGAGGCCGTGCACACCTGTATTTATTAGTTCCCTCCAGTGACACCTGCTGGTGAGGCCGTGCACACCTGTATTTTTTAGTTCCCTCTAGTGACTCCTTCTGGTGAGGCCGTGCGCACCTCTATTTATTAGTTACCTGTAGTGACACCTGCTGGTGAGGCCGTGCACACCTGTATTTATTAGTTCCCTCTAGTGACACCTGCTGGTGAGGCCGTGCACACCTGTATTTATTAGTTCCCTCTGGTGACACCTGCTGGTGAGGCCGTGCACACCTGTATTTAATAGTTCCCTCTATTGACACCTGCTGGTGAAGCCGTACACACCTGTATTTATTAGTTCCCTCTAGTGACACCTGCTGGTGAGGCCGTGCACACACCTGTATTTATTAGTTCCCTCTAGTGACACCTGCTGAAGCCGTACACACCTGTATTTATTAGTTCCCTCTAGTGACACCTGCTGGTGAAGCAGTGCACACCTGTATTTATTAGTTCCCTCTAGTGACTCCTGCTGGTGAGGCCGTGCACACCTGTATTTATTAGTTCCCTCCAGTGACACCTGCTGGTGAGGCCGTGCACACCTGTATTTATTAGTTCCCTCCGGTGACACCTGCTGGTGAGGCCGTGCACACCTGTATTTATTAGTTCCCTCCGGTGACACCTGCTGGTGAGGCCTCGCACACCTGTATTTATTAGTTCCCTCCGGTGACACCTGCTGGTGAGGCCGTGCACACCTGTATTTATTAGTTACCTCTAGTGACACCTGCTGGTGAGGCCGTGCACACCTGTATTTATTAGTTACCTCTAGTGACACCTGCTGGTCAAGCCGTGCACACCTGTATTTATTAGTTCCCTCTAGTGACTCCTGCTGGTGAGGCCGTGCACACCTGTATTTATTAGTTCCCTCTGGTGACACCTGCTGGTGAGGCCGTGCACACCTGTATTTATTAGTTCCCTATAGTGACACCTGCTGGTAAAGCCGTGCACACCTGTATTTATTAGTTCCCTCTTGTGACACCTGCTGGTGAGGCCCTGCACACCTTTATTTATTAGTTACCTCCAGTGACACCTGCTGGTGAGGCCGTGCACACCTGTATATATTAGTTACCTCTAGTGACACCTGCTGGTGAGGCCGTGCACACCTGTATATATTAGTTACCTCTAGTGACACTTGCTGGTGAGGCCGTGCACACCTGTATTTATTAGTTCCCTCTAGTGACTCCTGCTGGTGAGGCCGTGCACACCTGTATTTATTAGTTACCTCCAGTGACACTTGCTGGTGAGGCCGTGCACACCTGTATTTATTAGTTCCCTCTAGTGACACCTGCTGGTGAAGCAGTGCGCACCTGTATTTATTAGTTCCCTCTAGTGACACCTGCTGGAGAGGCCGTGCGCACCTGTATTTATTAGTTACCTCTAGTGACACCTGCTGGAGAGGCCGTGCGCACCTGTATTTATTAGTTACCTCCAGTGCCACCTGCTAGTGAGGCCGTGCACACCTGTATTTATTAGTTACCTCTAGTGACACCTCCTGGTGAGGCCGTGCACACCTGTATTTATTAGTTACCTCTAGTGACACCTGCTGGTGAGGCCGTGCACACCTCTATTTATTAGTTACCTCTAGTGACACCTGCTGGTGAGGCCGTGCACACCTGTATTTATTAGCTCCCTCTAGTGACACCTGCTGGTGAGGCCGTGTACACCTGTATTTATTAGTTCCCTCTAGTGACACCTGCTGGTGAGGCCGTGCACACCTGTATTTATTAGTTCCCTCCGGTGACACCTGCTGGTGAGGCCGTGCACACCTGTATATATTTGTTACCTCTAGTGACACCTGCTGGTGAGGCCGTGCACACCTGTATTTATTAGTTACCTCTAGTGACACCTGCTGGTGAGGCCGTGCACACCTGTATTTATTATTTCCCTCCAGTGACACCTGCTCGTGAAGCAGTGCACACCTGTATTTATTAGTTACCTCTAGTGACACCTGCTGGTGAGGCCGTGCACACCTGTATTTATTAGTTCCCTCTAGTGACACCTGCTGGTGAAGCAGTGCACACCTGTATTTATTAATTCGTTCCCTCTAGTGACTCCTGCTGGTGAAGCAGTGCACATCGTTATTTATTAGTTCCCTCCGGTGACACCTGCTGGTGAGGCCGTGCACACCTGTATTTATTAGTTCCCTCTGGTGACACCTGCTGGTGAGGCCGTGCGCACCTGTATTTATTAGTTACCTCTAGTGACACCTGCTGGTGAGGCCGTGCACACCTGTATTTATTAGTTCCCTCTAGTGACACCTGCTGGTGAGGCCGTGCACACCTGTATTTATTAGTTCCCTCTGGTGACACCTGCTGGTGAGGCCGTGCACACCTGTATTTATCAGTTCCCTCTAGTGACACCTGCTGGTGAGGCCGTGCACACACCTGTATTTATTAGTTCCCTCTAGTGACACCTGCTGGTGAAGCCGTACACACCTGTATTTATTAGTTCCCTCTAGTGACACCTGCTGGTGAAGCAGTGCACACCTGTATTTATTAGTTCCCTCTAGTGACTCCTGCTGGTGAGGCCGTGCACACCTGTATTTATTAGTTACCTCCAGTGACACCTGCTGGTGAGGCCGTGCACACCTGTATTTATTAGTTCCCTCCGGTGACACCTGCTGGTGAGGCCGTGCACACCTGTATTTATTAGTTCCCTCCGGTGACACCTGCTGGTGAGGCCGCGCACACTTGTATTTATTAGTTCCCTCCGGTGACACCTGCTGGTGAGGCCGTGCACACCTGTATTTATTAGTTCCCTCCGGTGACACCTGCTGGTGAGGCCGTGCACACCTGTATTTATTAGTTCCCTCTAGTGACACCTGCTGGTGAAGCAGTACACACCTGTATTTATTAATTCGTTCCCTCTAGTGACTCCTGCTGGTGAAGCAGTGCACACCGGTATTTATTAGTTCCCTCCGGTGACACCTGCTGGTGAGGCCGTGCACACCTGTATTTATTAGTTCCCTCTGGTGACACCTGCTGGTGAGGCCGTGCGCACCTCTATTTATTAGTTACCTGTAGTGACACCTGCTGGTGAGGCCGTGCACACCTGTATTTATTAGTTCCCTCTAGTGACACCTGCTGGTGAGGCCGTGCACACCTGTATTTATTAGTTCCCTCTAGTGACACCTGCTGGTGAGGCCGTGCACACACCTGTATTTATTAGTTCCCTCTAGTGACACCTGCTGGTGAAGCCGTACACACCTGTATTTATTAGTTCCCTCTAGTGACACCTGCTGGTGAAGCAGTGCACACCTGTATTTATTAGTTCCCTCTAGTGACTCCTGCTGGTGAGGCCGTGCACACCTGTATTTATTAGTTACCTCCAGTGACACCTGCTGGTGAGGCCGTGCACACCTGTATTTATTAGTTCCCTCCGGTGACACCTGCTGGTGAGGCCGTGCACACTTGTATTTATTAGTTCCCTCCGGTGACACCTGCTGGTGAGGCCGCGCACACCTGTATTTATTAGTTCCCTCCGGTGACACCTGCTGGTGAGGCCGTGCACACCTGTATTTATTAGTTCCCTCCGGTGACACCTGCTGGTGAGGCCGTGCACACCTGTATATATTAGTTACCTCTAGTGACACCTGCTGGTGAGGCCGTGCACACCTGTATTTATTAGTTACCTCTAGTGACACCTGCTGGTGAAGCAGTGCACACCTGTATTTATTAGTTACCTCTAGTGACACCTGCTGGTGAAGCAGTGCACACCTGTATTTATTAATTAGTTACCTCCAGCGACACCTGCTGGTGAGGCCTTGCACACCTGTATTTATTAGTTCCCTCTAGTGACACCTGCTGGTGAGGCCGTGAACACCTGTATTTATTAGTTACTCCTAGTGACACCTGCTGGTGAGGCCTTGCACACCTGTATTTATTAGTTCCCTCCGGTGACACCTGCTGGTGAGGCCGTGCACACCTGTATTTATTAGTTCCCTCTAGTGACACCTGCTGGTGAGGCCGTGCACATCTGTATTTATTAGTTACCTCTAGTGACACCTGCTGGTGAGGCCGTGCGCACCTGTATTTATTAGTTCCCTCTATTGACACCTGCTGGTGAAGCAGTGCACACCTGTATTTATTAGTTACCTCTAGTGACTCCTGCTGGTGAGGCCTTGCACACCTGTATTTATTAGTTCCCTCTAGTGACACCTGCTGGTGAAGCAGTGCACACCTGTATTTATTAGTTCCCTCTAGTGACACCTGCTGGTGAGGCTGTGCACACCTGTATTTATTAGTTCCCTCTAGTGACACCTGCTGGTGAGGCCGTGCACACCTGTATTTATTAGTTCCCTCTAGTGACACCTGCTGGTGAAGCAGTGCACACCTGTATTTATTAGTTCCCTCCAGTGACACCTGCTGGTAAGGCCGTGCACACCTGTATTTATTAGTTCCCTCTAGTGACTCCTGCTGGTGAGGCCGTGCACACCTGTATTTATTAGCTACCTTTAGTGACACCTGCTGGTGAGGCCGTGCACACCTGTATTTATTAGTTCCCTCCGGTGACACCTGCTGGTGAAGCAGTGCACACCTGTATTTATTAGTTCCCTCTAGTGACAGCTGCTGGTGAGGCCGTGCACACCTGTATTTATTAGTTCCCTCTAGTGACACCTGCTGGTGAGGCCGTGCACACCTGTATTTATTAGTTCCCTCTAGTGACACCTGCTGGTGAAGCAGTGCACACCTGTATTTATTAGTTCCCTCCAGTGACACCTGCTGGTGAGGCCGTGCACACCTGTATTTATTAGTTCCCTCTAGTGACTCCTGCTGGTGAGGCCGTGCACACCTGTATTTATTAGCTACCTTTAGTGACACCTGCTGGTGAGGCCGTGCACACCTGTATTTATTAGTTCCCTCCGGTGACACCTGCTGGTGAAGCAGTGCACACCTGTATTTATTAGTTCCCTCCGGTGACACCTGCTGGTGAGGCAGCGCACACCTGTATTTATTAGTTCCCTCCGGTGACACCTGCTGGTGAGGCCGTGCACACCTGTATTTATTAGTTCCCTCCGGTGACACCTGCTGGTGAGGCCGTGCACACCTGTATTTATTAGTTCCCTCTAGTGACACCTGCTGGTGAGGCCATGAACACCTGTATTTATTAGTTACTCCTAGTGACACCTGCTGGTGAGGCCTTGCACACCTGTATTTATTAGTTCCCTCCGGTGACACCTGCTGGTGAGGCCGTGCACACCTGTATTTATTAGTTCCCTCTAGTGACACCTGCTGGTGAGGCCGTGCACATCTGTATTTATTAGTTACCTCTAGTGACACCTGCTGGTGAGGCCGTGCGCACCTGTATTTATTAGTTCCCTCTATTGACACCTGCTGGTGAAGCAGTGCACACCTGTATTTATTAGTTACCTCTAGTGACTCCTGCTGGTGAGGCCTTGCACACCTGTATTTATTAGTTCCCTCTAGTGACACCTGCTGGTGAAGCAGTGCACACCTGTATTTATTAGTTCCCTCTAGTGACACCTGCTGGTGAGGCTGTGCACACCTGTATTTATTAGTTCCCTCTAGTGACACCTGCTGGTGAGGCCGTGCACACCTGTATTTATTAGTTCCCTCTAGTGACACCTGCTGGTGAAGCAGTGCACACCTGTATTTATTAGTTCCCTCCAGTGACACCTGCTGGTAAGGCCGTGCACACCTGTATTTATTAGTTCCCTCTAGTGACTCCTGCTGGTGAGGCCGTGCACACCTGTATTTATTAGCTACCTTTAGTGACACCTGCTGGTGAGGCCGTGCACACCTGTATTTATTAGTTCCCTCCGGTGACACCTGCTGGTGAAGCAGTGCACACCTGTATTTATTAGTTCCCTCTAGTGACAGCTGCTGGTGAGGCCGTGCACACCTGTATTTATTAGTTCCCTCTAGTGACACCTGCTGGTGAGGCCGTGCACACCTGTATTTATTAGTTCCCTCTAGTGACACCTGCTGGTGAAGCAGTGCACACCTGTATTTATTAGTTCCCTCCAGTGACACCTGCTGGTGAGGCCGTGCACACCTGTATTTATTAGTTCCCTCTAGTGACTCCTGCTGGTGAGGCCGTGCACACCTGTATTTATTAGCTACCTTTAGTGACACCTGCTGGTGAGGCCGTGCACACCTGTATTTATTAGTTCCCTCCGGTGACACCTGCTGGTGAAGCAGTGCACACCTGTATTTATTAGTTCCCTCCGGTGACACCTGCTGGTGAGGCAGCGCACACCTGTATTTATTAGTTCCCTCCGGTGACACCTGCTGGTGAGGCCGTGCACACCTGTATTTATTAGTTCCCTCCGGTGACACCTGCTGGTGAGGCCGTGCACACCTGTATTTATTAGTTCCCTCTAGTGACACCTGCTGGTGAAGCAGTGCACACCTGTATTTATTAATTCGTTCCCTCTAGTGACTGCTGCTGGTGAAGCAGTGCACACCTTTATTTATTAGTTCCCTCCGGTGACACCTGCTGGTGAGGCCGTGCACACCTGTATTTATTAGTTCCCTCTAGTGACACCTGCTGGTGAGGCCGTGCACACCTGTATTTATTAGTTCCCTCTGGTGACACCTGCTGGTGAGGCCGTGCACACCTGTATTTATTAGTTCCCTCTAGTGACTCCTGCTGGTGAGGCCGTGCACACCTGTATTTATTAGTTCCCTCCAGTGACACCTGCTGGTGAGGCCGTGCACACCTGTATTTATTAGTTACCTCTAGTGACTCCTGCTGGTGAGGCCGTGCACACCTGTATTTATTAGTTCCCTCTGGTGACACCTGCTGGTGAGGCCGTGCACACCTGTATTTATTAGTTCCCTCCAGTGACACCTGCTGGTGAGGCCGTGCACACCTGTATTTATTAGTTACCTCTAGTGACTCCTGCTGGTGAGGCCGTGCACACCTGTATTTATTAGTTCCCTCCAGTGACACCTGCTGGTGAGGCCGTGCACACCTGTATTTTTTAGTTCCCTCTAGTGACTCCTTCTGGTGAGGCCGTGCGCACCTCTATTTATTAGTTACCTGTAGTGACACCTGCTGGTGAGGCCGTGCACACCTGTATTTATTAGTTCCCTCTAGTGACACCTGCTGGTGAGGCCGTGCACACCTGTATTTATTAGTTCCCTCTGGTGACACCTGCTGGTGAGGCCGTGCACACCTGTATTTAATAGTTCCCTCTATTGACACCTGCTGGTGAAGCCGTACACACCTGTATTTATTAGTTCCCTCTAGTGACACCTGCTGGTGAGGCCGTGCACACACCTGTATTTATTAGTTCCCTCTAGTGACACCTGCTGAAGCCGTACACACCTGTATTTATTAGTTCCCTCTAGTGACACCTGCTGGTGAAGCAGTGCACACCTGTATTTATTAGTTCCCTCTAGTGACTCCTGCTGGTGAGGCCGTGCACACCTGTATTTATTAGTTCCCTCCAGTGACACCTGCTGGTGAGGCCGTGCACACCTGTATTTATTAGTTCCCTCCGGTGACACCTGCTGGTGAGGCCGTGCACACCTGTATTTATTAGTTCCCTCCGGTGACACCTGCTGGTGAGGCCTCGCACACCTGTATTTATTAGTTCCCTCCGGTGACACCTGCTGGTGAGGCCGTGCACACCTGTATTTATTAGTTACCTCTAGTGACACCTGCTGGTGAGGCCGTGCACACCTGTATTTATTAGTTACCTCTAGTGACACCTGCTGGTCAAGCCGTGCACACCTGTATTTATTAGTTCCCTCTAGTGACTCCTGCTGGTGAGGCCGTGCACACCTGTATTTATTAGTTCCCTCTGGTGACACCTGCTGGTGAGGCCGTGCACACCTGTATTTATTAGTTCCCTATAGTGACACCTGCTGGTAAAGCCGTGCACACCTGTATTTATTAGTTCCCTCTTGTGACACCTGCTGGTGAGGCCCTGCACACCTTTATTTATTAGTTACCTCCAGTGACACCTGCTGGTGAGGCCGTGCACACCTGTATATATTAGTTACCTCTAGTGACACCTGCTGGTGAGGCCGTGCACACCTGTATATATTAGTTACCTCTAGTGACACTTGCTGGTGAGGCCGTGCACACCTGTATTTATTAGTTCCCTCTAGTGACTCCTGCTGGTGAGGCCGTGCACACCTGTATTTATTAGTTACCTCCAGTGACACCTGCTGGTGAGGCCGTGCACACCTGTATTTATTAGTTCCCTCTAGTGACACCTGCTGGTGAAGCAGTGCGCACCTGTATTTATTAGTTCCTTCTAGTGACACCTGCTGGAGAGGCCGTGCGCACCTGTATTTATTAGTTACCTCTAGTGACACCTGCTGGAGAGGCCGTGCGCACCTGTATTTATTAGTTACCTCCAGTGCCACCTGCTAGTGAGGCCGTGCACACCTGTATTTATTAGTTACCTCTAGTGACACCTCCTGGTGAGGCCGTGCACACCTGTATTTATTAGTTACCTCTAGTGACACCTGCTGGTGAGGCCGTGCACACCTCTATTTATTAGTTACCTCTAGTGACACCTGCTGGTGAGGCCGTGCACACCTGTATTTATTAGCTCCCTCTAGTGACACCTGCTGGTGAGGCCGTGTACACCTGTATTTATTAGTTCCCTCTAGTGACACCTGCTGGTGAGGCCGTGCACACCTGTATTTATTAGTTCCCTCCGGTGACACCTGCTGGTGAGGCCGTGCACACCTGTATATATTTGTTACCTCTAGTGACACCTGCTGGTGAGGCCGTGCACACCTGTATTTATTAGTTACCTCTAGTGACACCTGCTGGTGAGGCCGTGCACACCTGTATTTATTATTTCCCTCCAGTGACACCTGCTCGTGAAGCAGTGCACACCTGTATTTATTAGTTACCTCTAGTGACACCTGCTGGTGAGGCCGTGCACACCTGTATTTATTAGTTCCCTCTAGTGACACCTGCTGGTGAAGCAGTGCACACCTGTATTTATTAATTCGTTCCCTCTAGTGACTCCTGCTGGTGAAGCAGTGCACATCGTTATTTATTAGTTCCCTCCGGTGACACCTGCTGGTGAGGCCGTGCACACCTGTATTTATTAGTTCCCTCTGGTGACACCTGCTGGTGAGGCCGTGCGCACCTGTATTTATTAGTTACCTCTAGTGACACCTGCTGGTGAGGCCGTGCACACCTGTATTTATTAGTTCCCTCTAGTGACACCTGCTGGTGAGGCCGTGCACACCTGTATTTATTAGTTCCCTCTGGTGACACCTGCTGGTGAGGCCGTGCACACCTGTATTTATCAGTTCCCTCTAGTGACACCTGCTGGTGAGGCCGTGCACACACCTGTATTTATTAGTTCCCTCTAGTGACACCTGCTGGTGAAGCCGTACACACCTGTATTTATTAGTTCCCTCTAGTGACACCTGCTGGTGAAGCAGTGCACACCTGTATTTATTAGTTCCCTCTAGTGACTCCTGCTGGTGAGGCCGTGCACACCTGTATTTATTAGTTACCTCCAGTGACACCTGCTGGTGAGGCCGTGCACACCTGTATTTATTAGTTCCCTCCGGTGACACCTGCTGGTGAGGCCGTGCACACCTGTATTTATTAGTTCCCTCCGGTGACACCTGCTGGTGAGGCCGCGCACACTTGTATTTATTAGTTCCCTCCGGTGACACCTGCTGGTGAGGCCGTGCACACCTGTATTTATTAGTTCCCTCCGGTGACACCTGCTGGTGAGGCCGTGCACACCTGTATTTATTAGTTCCCTCTAGTGACACCTGCTGGTGAAGCAGTACACACCTGTATTTATTAATTCGTTCCCTCTAGTGACTCCTGCTGGTGAAGCAGTGCACACCGGTATTTATTAGTTCCCTCCGGTGACACCTGCTGGTGAGGCCGTGCACACCTGTATTTATTAGTTCCCTCTGGTGACACCTGCTGGTGAGGCCGTGCGCACCTCTATTTATTAGTTACCTGTAGTGACACCTGCTGGTGAGGCCGTGCACACCTGTATTTATTAGTTCCCTCTAGTGACACCTGCTGGTGAGGCCGTGCACACCTGTATTTATTAGTTCCCTCTAGTGACACCTGCTGGTGAGGCCGTGCACACACCTGTATTTATTAGTTCCCTCTAGTGACACCTGCTGGTGAAGCCGTACACACCTGTATTTATTAGTTCCCTCTAGTGACACCTGCTGGTGAAGCAGTGCACACCTGTATTTATTAGTTCCCTCTAGTGACTCCTGCTGGTGAGGCCGTGCACACCTGTATTTATTAGTTACCTCCAGTGACACCTGCTGGTGAGGCCGTGCACACCTGTATTTATTAGTTCCCTCCGGTGACACCTGCTGGTGAGGCCGTGCACACTTGTATTTATTAGTTCCCTCCGGTGACACCTGCTGGTGAGGCCGCGCACACCTGTATTTATTAGTTCCCTCCGGTGACACCTGCTGGTGAGGCCGTGCACACCTGTATTTATTAGTTCCCTCCGGTGACACCTGCTGGTGAGGCCGTGCACACCTGTATATATTAGTTACCTCTAGTGACACCTGCTGGTGAGGCCGTGCACACCTGTATTTATTAGTTACCTCTAGTGACACCTGCTGGTGAAGCAGTGCACACCTGTATTTATTAGTTACCTCTAGTGACACCTGCTGGTGAAGCAGTGCACACCTGTATTTATTAATTAGTTACCTCCAGCGACACCTGCTGGTGAGGCCTTGCACACCTGTATTTATTAGTTCCCTCTAGTGACACCTGCTGGTGAGGCCGTGAACACCTGTATTTATTAGTTACTCCTAGTGACACCTGCTGGTGAGGCCTTGCACACCTGTATTTATTAGTTCCCTCCGGTGACACCTGCTGGTGAGGCCGTGCACACCTGTATTTATTAGTTCCCTCTAGTGACACCTGCTGGTGAGGCCGTGCACATCTGTATTTATTAGTTACCTCTAGTGACACCTGCTGGTGAGGCCGTGCGCACCTGTATTTATTAGTTCCCTCTATTGACACCTGCTGGTGAAGCAGTGCACACCTGTATTTATTAGTTACCTCTAGTGACTCCTGCTGGTGAGGCCTTGCACACCTGTATTTATTAGTTCCCTCTAGTGACACCTGCTGGTGAAGCAGTGCACACCTGTATTTATTAGTTCCCTCTAGTGACACCTGCTGGTGAGGCTGTGCACACCTGTATTTATTAGTTCCCTCTAGTGACACCTGCTGGTGAGGCCGTGCACACCTGTATTTATTAGTTCCCTCTAGTGACACCTGCTGGTGAAGCAGTGCACACCTGTATTTATTAGTTCCCTCCAGTGACACCTGCTGGTAAGGCCGTGCACACCTGTATTTATTAGTTCCCTCTAGTGACTCCTGCTGGTGAGGCCGTGCACACCTGTATTTATTAGCTACCTTTAGTGACACCTGCTGGTGAGGCCGTGCACACCTGTATTTATTAGTTCCCTCCGGTGACACCTGCTGGTGAAGCAGTGCACACCTGTATTTATTAGTTCCCTCTAGTGACAGCTGCTGGTGAGGCCGTGCACACCTGTATTTATTAGTTCCCTCTAGTGACACCTGCTGGTGAGGCCGTGCACACCTGTATTTATTAGTTCCCTCTAGTGACACCTGCTGGTGAAGCAGTGCACACCTGTATTTATTAGTTCCCTCCAGTGACACCTGCTGGTGAGGCCGTGCACACCTGTATTTATTAGTTCCCTCTAGTGACTCCTGCTGGTGAGGCCGTGCACACCTGTATTTATTAGCTACCTTTAGTGACACCTGCTGGTGAGGCCGTGCACACCTGTATTTATTAGTTCCCTCCGGTGACACCTGCTGGTGAAGCAGTGCACACCTGTATTTATTAGTTCCCTCCGGTGACACCTGCTGGTGAGGCAGCGCACACCTGTATTTATTAGTTCCCTCCGGTGACACCTGCTGGTGAGGCCGTGCACACCTGTATTTATTAGTTCCCTCCGGTGACACCTGCTGGTGAGGCCGTGCACACCTGTATTTATTAGTTCCCTCTAGTGACACCTGCTGGTGAAGCAGTGCACACCTGTATTTATTAATTCGTTCCCTCTAGTGACTGCTGCTGGTGAAGCAGTGCACACCTTTATTTATTAGTTCCCTCCGGTGACACCTGCTGGTGAGGCCGTGCACACCTGTATTTATTAGTTCCCTCTAGTGACACCTGCTGGTGAGGCCGTGCACACCTGTATTTATTAGTTCCCTCTGGTGACACCTGCTGGTGAGGCCGTGCACACCTGTATTTATTAGTTCCCTCTAGTGACTCCTGCTGGTGAGGCCGTGCACACCTGTATTTATTAGTTCCCTCTAGTGACACCTGCTGGTGAGGCCGTGCACACCTGTATTTATTAGTTCCCTCTAGTGACACCTGCTGGTGAGGCCGTGCACACCTGTATTTATTAGTTCCCTCTGGTGACACCTGCTGGTGAGGCCGTGCACACCTGTATTTATTAGTTCCCTCCAGTGACACCTGCTGGTGAGGCCGTGCACACCTGTATTTATTAGTTACCTCTAGTGACTCCTGCTGGTGAGGCCGTGCACACCTGTATTTATTAGTTCCCTCCAGTGACACCTGCTGGTGAGGCCGTGCACACCTGTATTTTTTAGTTCCCTCTAGTGACTCCTGCTGGTGAGGCCGTGCGCACCTCTATTTATTAGTTACCTGTAGTGACACCTGCTGGTGAGGCCGTGCACACCTGTATTTATTAGTTCCCTCTAGTGACACCTGCTGGTGAGGCCGTGCACACCTGTATTTATTAGTTCCCTCTGGTGACACCTGCTGGTGAGGCCGTGCACACCTGTATTTAATAGTTCCCTCTATTGACACCTGCTGGTGAAGCCGTACACACCTGTATTTATTAGTTCCCTCTAGTGACACCTGCTGGTGAGGCCGTGCACACACCTGTATTTATTAGTTCCCTCTAGTGACACCTGCTGAAGCCGTACACACCTGTATTTATTAGTTCCCTCTAGTGACACCTGCTGGTGAAGCAGTGCACACCTGTATTTATTAGTTCCCTCTAGTGACTCCTGCTGGTGAGGCCGTGCACACCTGTATTTATTAGTTCCCTCCAGTGACACCTGCTGGTGAGGCCGTGCACACCTGTATTTATTAGTTCCCTCCGGTGACACCTGCTGGTGAGGCCGTGCACACCTGTATTTATTAGTTCCCTCCGGTGACACCTGCTGGTGAGGCCGTGCACACCTGTATTTATTAGTTACCTCTAGTGACTCCTGCTGGTGAGGCCGTGCACACCTGTATTTATTAGTTCCCTCCAGTGACACCTGCTGGTGAAGCAGTGCACACCTGTATTTATTAATTAGTTACCTCCAGCGACACCTGCTGGTGAGGCCTTGCACACCTGTATTTATTAGTTCCCTCTAGTGACACCTGCTGGTGAAGCAGTACACACCTGTATTTATTAATTCGTTCCCTCTAGTGACTCCTGCTGGTGAAGCAGTGCACACCGGTATTTATTAGTTCCCTCCGGTGACACCTGCTGGTGAGGCCGTGCACACCTGTATTTATTAGTTCCCTCTGGTGACACCTGCTGGTGAGGCCGTGCGCACCTCTATTTATTAGTTACCTGTAGTGACACCTGCTGGTGAGGCCGTGCACACCTGTATTTATTAGTTCCCTCTAGTGACACCTGCTGGTGAGGCCGTGCACACCTGTATTTATTAGTTCCCTCTAGGGACACCTGCTGGTGAGGCCGTGCACACACCTGTATTTATTAGTTCCCTCTAGTGACACCTGCTGGTGAAGCCGTACACACCTGTATTTATTAGTTCCCTCTAGTGACACCTGCTGGTGAAGCAGTGCACACCTGTATTTATTAGTTCCCTCTAGTGACTCCTGCTGGTGAGGCCGTGCACACCTGTATTTATTAGTTACCTCCAGTGACACCTGCTGGTGAGGCCGTGCACACCTGTATTTATTAGTTCCCTCCGGTGACACCTGCTGGTGAGGCCGTGCACACTTGTATTTATTAGTTCCCTCCGGTGACACCTGCTGGTGAGGCCGCGCACACCTGTATTTATTAGTTCCCTCCGGTGACACCTGCTGGTGAGGCCGTGCACACCTGTATTTATTAGTTCCCTCCGGTGACACCTGCTGGTGAGGCCGTGCACACCTGTATATATTAGTTACCTCTAGTGACACCTGCTGGTGAGGCCGTGCACACCTGTATTTATTAGTTACCTCTAGTGACACCTGCTGGTGAAGCAGTGCACACCTGTATTTATTACTTACCTCTAGTGACACCTGCTGGTGAAGCAGTGCACACCTGTATTTATTAATTAGTTACCTCCAGCGACACCTGCTGGTGAGGCCTTGCACACCTGTATTTATTAGTTCCCTCTAGTGACACCTGCTGGTGAGGCCGTGAACACCTGTATTTATTAGTTACTCCTAGTGACACCTGCTGGTGAGGCCTTGCACACCTGTATTTATTAGTTCCCTCCGGTGACACCTGCTGGTGAGGCCGTGCACACCTGTATTTATTAGTTCCCTCTAGTGACACCTGCTGGTGAGGCCGTGCACATCTGTATTTATTAGTTCCCTCTAGTGACACCTGCTGGTGAGGCCGTGCACATCTGTATTTATTAGTTCCCTCCGGTGACACCTGCTGGTGAGGCCGTGCACACCTGTATTTATTAGTTCCCTCTAGTGACACCTGCTGGTGAGGCCGTGCACATCTGTATTTATTAGTTACCTCTAGTGACACCTGCTGGTGAGGCCGTGCGCACCTGTATTTATTAGTTCCCTCTATTGACACCTGCTGGTGAAGCAGTGCACACCTGTATTTATTAGTTACCTCTAGTGACTCCTGCTGGTGAGGCCTTGCACACCTGTATTTATTAGTTCCCTCTAGTGACACCTGCTGGTGAAGCAGTGCACACCTGTATTTATTAGTTCCCTCTAGTGACACCTGCTGGTGAGGCTGTGCACACCTGTATTTATTAGTTCCCTCTAGTGACACCTGCTGGTGAGGCCGTGCACACCTGTATTTATTAGTTCCCTCTAGTGACACCTGCTGGTGAAGCAGTGCACACCTGTATTTATTAGTTCCCTCCAGTGACACCTGCTGGTAAGGCCGTGCACACCTGTATTTATTAGTTCCCTCTAGTGACTCCTGCTGGTGAGGCCGTGCACACCTGTATTTATTAGCTACCTTTAGTGACACCTGCTGGTGAGGCCGTGCACACCTGTATTTATTAGTTCCCTCCGGTGACACCTGCTGGTGAAGCAGTGCACACCTGTATTTATTAGTTCCCTCTAGTGACACCTGCTGGTGAGGCCGTGCACACCTGTATTTATTAGTTCCGTCTAGTGACACCTGCTGGTGAGGCCGTGCACACCTGTATTTATTAGTTCCCTCTAGTGACACCTGCTGGTGAAGCAGTGCACACCTGTATTTATTAGTTCCCTCCAGTGACACCTGCTGGTGAGGCCGTGCACACCTGTATTTATTAGTTCCCTCTAGTGACTCCTGCTGGTGAGGCCGTGCACACCTGTATTTATTAGCTACCTTTAGTGACACCTGCTGGTGAGGCCGTGCACACCTGTATTTATTAGTTCCCTCCGGTGACACCTGCTGGTGAAGCAGTGCACACCTGTATTTATTAGTTCCCTCCGGTGACACCTGCTGGTGAGGCCGCGCACACCTGTATTTATTAGTTCCCTCCGGTGACACCTGCTGGTGAGGCCGTGCACACCTGTATTTATTAGTTCCCTCCGGTGACACCTGCTGGTGAGGCCGTGCACACCTGTATTTATTAGTTCCCTCTAGTGACACCTGCTGGTGAAGCAGTGCACACCTGTATTTATTAATTCGTTCCCTCTAGTGACTGCTGCTGGTGAAGCAGTGCACACCTTTATTTATTAGTTCCCTCCGGTGACACCTGCTGGTGAGGCCGTGCACACCTGTATTTATTAGTTCCCTCTAGTGACACCTGCTGGTGAGGCCGTGCACACCTGTATTTATTAGTTCCCTCTGGTGACACCTGCTGGTGAGGCCGTGCACACCTGTATTTATTAGTTCCCTCCAGTGACACCTGCTGGTGAGGCCGTGCACACCTGTATTTATTAGTTACCTCTAGTGACTCCTGCTGGTGAGGCCGTGCACACCTGTATTTATTAGTTCCCTCCAGTGACACCTGCTGGTGAGGCCGTGCACACCTGTATTTTTTAGTTCCCTCTAGTGACTCCTGCTGGTGAGGCCGTGCGCACCTCTATTTATTAGTTACCTGTAGTGACACCTGCTGGTGAGGCCGTGCACACCTGTATTTATTAGTTCCCTCTAGTGACACCTGCTGGTGAGGCCGTGCACACCTGTATTTATTAGTTCCCTCTGGTGACACCTGCTGGTGAGGCCGTGCACACCTGTATTTAATAGTTCCCTCTATTGACACCTGCTGGTGAAGCCGTACACACCTGTATTTATTAGTTCCCTCTAGTGACACCTGCTGGTGAGGCCGTGCACACACCTGTATTTATTAGTTCCCTCTAGTGACACCTGCTGAAGCCGTACACACCTGTATTTATTAGTTCCCTCTAGTGACACCTGCTGGTGAAGCAGTGCACACCTGTATTTATTAGTTCCCTCTAGTGACTCCTGCTGGTGAGGCCGTGCACACCTGTATTTATTAGTTCCCTCCAGTGACACCTGCTGGTGAGGCCGTGCACACCTGTATTTATTAGTTCCCTCCGGTGACACCTGCTGGTGAGGCCGTGCACACCTGTATTTATTAGTTCCCTCCGGTGACACCTGCTGGTGAGGCCTCGCACACCTGTATTTATTAGTTCCCTCCGGTGACACCTGCTGGTGAGGCCGTGCACACCTGTATTTATTAGTTACCTCTAGTGACACCTGCTGGTGAGGCCGTGAACACCTGTATTTATTAGTTACTCCTAGTGACACCTGCTGGTGAGGCCTTGCACACCTGTATTTATTAGTTCCCTCTAGTGACACCTGCTGGTGAGGCCGTGAACACCTGTATTTATTAGTTACTCCTAGTGACACCTGCTGGTGAGGCCTTGCACACCTGTATTTATTAGTTCCCTCTAGTGACACCTGCTGGTGAGGCCGTGCACATCTGTATTTATTAGTTCCCTCTAGTGACACCTGCTGGTGAAGCAGTGCACACCTGTATTTATTAGTTACCTCTAGTGACACCTGCTGGTGAAGCCGTGCACACCTGTATTTGTTACCTCTAGTGACACCTGCTGGTGAAGCCGTGCACACCTGTATTTATTAGTTACCTCTAGTGACACCTGCTGGTGAAGCAGTGCACACCTGTATTTATTAGTTACCTCTAGTGACTCCTGCTGGTGAGGCCTTGCACACCTGTATTTATTAGTTCCCTCTAGTGACACCTGCTGGTGAAGCAGTGCACACCTGTATTTATTAGTTCCCTCTAGTGACACCTGCTGGTGAGGCCGTGCACACCTGTATTTATTAGTTCCCTCTAGTGACACCTGCTGGTGAGGCCGTGCACACCTGTATTTATTAGTTCCCTCTAGTGACACCTGCTGGTGAAGTAGTGCACACCTGTATTTATTAGTTCCCTCTAGTGACTCCTGCTGGTGAGGCCGTGCACACCTGTATTTATTAGCTACCTTTAGTGACACCTGCTGGTGAGGCCGTGCACACCTGTATTTATTAGTTCCCTCCGGTGACACCTGCTGGTGAGGCCGTGCACACCTGTATTTATTAGTTCCCTCCGGTGACACCTGCTGGTGAGGCCTTGCACACCTGTATTTATTAGTTCCCTCCGGTGACACCTGCTGGTGAGGCCTTGCACACCTGTATTTATTAGTTCCCTCCGGTGACACCTGCTGGTGAGGCCGTGCACACCTGTATTTATTAGTTACCTCCAGTGACACCTGCTGGTGAGGCCTTGCACACCTGTATTTATTAGTTCCCTCCGGTGACACCTGCTGGTGAGGCCTTGCACACCTGTATTTATTAGTTCCCTCCGGTGACACCTGCTGGTGAGGCCTTGCACACCTGTATTTATTAGTTCCCTCTAGTGACACCTGCTGGTGAGGCCTTGCACACCTGTATTAGTTCCCTCCGGTGACACCTGCTGGTGAGGCCTTGCACACCTGTATTTATTAGTTCCCTCTAGTGACACCTGCTGGTGAGGCCGTGCACACCTGTATTTATTAGTTACCTCCAGTGACACCTGCTGGTGAGGCCGTGCGCACCTGTATTTATTAGTTACCTCTAGTGACACCTGCTGGTGAGGCCGTGGACACCTGTATTTATTAGTTACCTCCAGTGACACCTGCTGGTGAGGCCGTGCACACCTTTATTTATTAATTAGTTCCCTCTAGTGACACCTGCTGGTGAGGCCGTGCACACCTGTATTTATTAATTAGTTACCTCCAGTGACACCTGCTGGTGAAGCTGTGCACTGCAGGCCTGTGAACTGCAGCATTTATTGCATATTGTGGAGATGGTTCCTATGTATTAAACCACATGATGTCTTCTCAGGGAACATTAATGTATGATATAACATACAACATTTTCCTTTTTTCAGCATTTATTTCATAATTTAAAATAGGATTATTCATACTGTACATCGGCCAATCATACGGATATAAAATACACATTGGAGATTACACATTAAGATATTCACAGAGTTTTAGGCGCTGAACCGATAAGTCATCGATCGTGTGATTTTCAGATTCTGGGATTTGTAGCCGAATTCATCACAAAATCTGTTTTTAAAAGCAGCGCTGCCCCTTTAAGTATTGGTTGACAACGCTACTGTATACACCGGACTGCACGTATATGACGCTCGCAGGACGCGGAAATGTGCAACTGCAGACAAAAAGCTGGACGAGGCCGGATCCCAGAGACCACGACTTGGAAAAAGCCCGGATCATAGGAATGTAACACCAGGGGGCGATCTGCCAGGCCGAGCATGCACAGCCAAGCAATCTCTGGCAGCGAGGACGGGGTTAATCAGTGTCGCCGTCAGCAGCGTACAATGGAAAGTTCTGCTCCGTCCTCAGACGTCCGGTGATCCGGCTTCTCGCCATCTCGGCTGCTGTCAGTGAACGACCTACAGCAGCACAGACCCCGACCGCACATCCATTGTGACAGACCCTCAGCTGTGCGAGGCTTCCAGCTGCTGGATGTACACTCACTGACAGCAAGCAGAGATAGTGAAATTAGTGAAGCATTGAGACAAAGTTAGAAAGAACTTTTTGAGACCGAATGAGAAGACCGGCCGAAGGCGAAGATAAGCGGACACCGTGACGTTAGCGAAAAACCGACCTGTGCGACCGATCTACGGCGGGAGGGTCGTCACCGGACACATGGGGGACGATCAGTTTACACTCCTTGTAATGGTGGATCCAGCAAAGGCCAGGATCCATCACCAGCATCGCCAGGCGGTACTGGGCCACATGCGGTCATTCCCCCCCTCACCCTCGTTAATGGCTGCAGATATTGCGCTCCAGGAGAAAGCCGCAGCATCGATAATGCAATATACCAACATGTGATGCTGCACAAACCGTTGGGACCCCCTGGGGGGACGGCCATAGATCTGATTGCAGCGGTCCCTTCCCGGACTTCAGTGGTTACACATGAAGTCACGTGCACGGGCCGCAAGGTGGATATTTCCACAAGTCTATACATGGTGGCCCGCTCCCCCAGTATACAGCCCGCTCCAACTCTGATCCAGTTATAAGAGCGCCAGCTTCAGCAGAGGCTCCATGTTGCCCACCATAGTCATCATCTCCTGTGAGTCCAGGGAGAGGGTCCGGAAATCAAGACATGAACAGACATAAGACAATGTCTAAGATCATGGGGGGGCACTGTGGCGTCGTCCAGTTTACAGTATGGGGTCCGGTTCTTTGTAGTGATGACGGACTCCTTTAGTGTCACATTAAGGCTGTAGATGTGAGTATCGGGGTCTAGGGAGTGGAGGAATCTACAGGGCAATATTGGGGGTCTCTCACAGTCCGGTCATGTTCCCAGGATGGCAGCTGTTCTCGGAGCGGTCAGACCCGTCGCTGGATAAGTCAGATTGGATCTCCTGATAATAAATCTTAGGTTTTATTCAGAGTCCACAGCGGGTCCAGCATATTGAGGGGATCGTCTTGGGATTTGCCGCCCCGAGCCAGGCCGCTGCCATTCTGGGGCTGGAGGAAGCTCTGCTTGTTCATCTTCTGCTTCCCACGCTGAGAGCCGTCCAGACTGAAGGTCTCGGGGGTCAGAGATGCCAGCAGGGTGAGCGATGAGGAGGAGGGTGCGGGGCAGGCAGCAGAGGGCTCGGGACTTGGCGCTGGGTCATGACTGTTGGCAGCTTCTGCAGGGGCTTCGCCGGCTCCATTGCTGGTGGTCGGGTTCGGAGGCGTCTGTGGCTCGGGGACTAGTGAAGCTGTAAGATCTGGATGTGAGGAGCTCGGGGGAAACACAGTCTGTACAATGTCATGTGGCGGCAGCTCCGGGTCCGTCAGCAGAGGCGGCTGGTAATGGTTGGTGCCCTCGGGGCTGCCGGAGCAGGGTTTAATGCTCAGCTTTGCGATGGTTGCTTGGATGGAGCTGATGGGCATATCCCCTCCAAGTACAATGTCCTGGGGGTCCTGCAGACTGTAGACCTGGGAATGCAAAAAAAGAAGATGTGACGGGAGTGTGACCGGTCCGGCGGGCTCTATCCTGCTGCATCCTAGCAAAATAGTCACGACACAATACAGCTAAGCTGGAGTCATTAATCATAGCTCCATGGAGCAGAACTGCAGTGTAAAGCATGGGACATGGACAAAGCAGCAGCCTGAACTCTAGAAACAACTCGAACTTTTGAGCACCACAAACTCCCAGAAAACTAAACCTGGGGTCATTAATCACAGCTGGGACTCGGTGGAGCAGAGCTGCAGTGTTAACCCAATCCCACCTCTACCCTCCCCGTCTACACTCTCCGCATCTACTCTCCCTCCAACCTCCAAGTCGCCGTCATATACCAACTGCCTTTACTGACCAATTCTCCACCTGGCTTCTTCACTTACTCTCTGCTGACATTGTCACCATCATCATCGGTGACTTCAACATCCTCACTGACACCCACCAGTCAGCAGCCTCCAAACTCCTGTAGCTTACTTCATCCTTTGGGCTTACTCAGTGGTCCTCCTCAGCCACCCACACAGACGGACACACACTAGACCTGATCTTCACCCGACTCTACTCCCTATCTAACGTCACAACCTCCCCTCTACCCCTGTCCTCCTCACCTGTCACCCATGTCCGGCAGCTAGCACACCCCCGCAGAAACCTCGCACATCTAGACCCTCACATACACACGGACTCTATTCTACCGCTGTCTTCCATATCTTCACGACACAGACAGCACCACTGCCTTCTACAACAGCACTTATGCATCAGCTATTGCACGGCAGAGTGCAACGAATCAACAGACAACCCTGGCACACCAACCTCACTAAAAAAGCTTCGTCAAGTGTCCGGGGTTGCAGAGCGGCGTTGGAAGAGAACACATTCACAAGATGACTTCACTGCATTCAAACAAGCAACGCTTGCATTCACATCAGCCCTCACCTCTGCTAACAGGCCGACTTCCCAACTCTTGTATCTTCCTTATCCTACAACCCAAACTGTTATTCAACACTTAACGCCCTTCTCTGACCTCCCTCATCTCTGCTGAGGACTTTGCCACACACTTCAAAAACAAGAACGACCAAACAAGACAAGTCTTTACTGTCCGACCACCACAACCCCTATGTATGCCAGACCAATGCCCTCCCCCATAACCTCCTTCTCCAACATCCCTGAAGGAGAGCGTACTCGCCTCTTCTCCAAATCTCTCCTCACCACTTGTGCACTTGACCCCATCCCACCTGCTCCCCAACCTCACCCCCACACTCATCCCATCCCTAACCCATCTCTCCAACCTATCACTAACTTCTGGCACCTTCCCCCTCCGCTTTCAAACATGCCACAATTACACCTATACTCAAGAAGCCATCCCTCGACCCAACCCCCTTGTCCAGCTATCGCCCCATATCGCTGCTCCCATTCGCCTCCAAACTCCTTGAGTAACACGTTGACGCTGAACTTTCCTCCCAACTCTCATCTAACTCTCCCTTTGATAACTGACAATCTGGCTTCTGCCCCCAACATTCCACCGAAACTGCCCTTACCAAAATCACCAATGGCTTACAGCCAAAGCTAACAGACAATTCTCTATACTCCTACTTCTTGACCTGTCCTCTGCCTTCGATACAGTTGACCACTGCCTCCTACTACAGATCCTCTCTTCCCTCGGTATCACAGACCTTGCCCTATCCTAGATCTCCTTATACCTTTCTAACCGCACATTTAGCGTCTCCCACTCCCACACCACCTCCTCACCCTGTCCCCTCTCTGTTGGAGTCCCTCAAGGCTCTGTCCTAGGACCCCTACTCTTCTCAATCTATACCCTTGTCCTGGGACAGCTCATAAAGTCCCATGGCTTTCAGTACCATCTGTACACTGATGACACCCAGATCTACCTCTGTGGCCCAGACGTCACCTCTCTGCTGTCCAGAATCCCAGCGTCTATCAGCCATATCCTCCTGCTTCTCCTCTCTTCCTCAAGCTCAATGTGGACAAAACTGAACTCATCATCTTTCCCCCATCTCGCATATCCTTCCCACCTGATCTTTCTATCACGATAAAGGACATTACTCTTTCCCCTGTCCCAGAAGTCCGCTGCCTCGGAGTAACCCTATACTCTGCCTGTGCTTCAAACCCCACATCCAAGCTCTCGCCACCTCCTGTCGCCTCCAGCTGAAAAACATTTCCAGAATCCGTCCTTTCCTCAATCTACTAAACTGCTTGTGCATGCCCTCATCATCTACCGCCTCGACTACTGCAACCTCCTCCTCTGTGGCCTCCCTGCTAACACTCTCGCACCCCTCCAGTCTGTCCTCAACTCTGCTGCGCGACTGGTCCATCTCTCGTCTCGCTACTCCTCTGCTAAGCCCCTTTGCAAATCCCTTCATTGGCTCCCATTCCCCCAGCGTATCCAGTTCAAACTAACACTGACCTACAAAGCCGTCCATAACCCGTCTACTCCGTATATCTCTGAACTAATCTCCCGATACATTCCCTTACGTAACCTCCGGTCCTCCCCAGACCTCCTTCTCTCCTCCACACTTATTCGTTCCTCACCCAATCGCCTCCAAGATTTCTCCTGAATATCCCCCGTCCTATGGAATTCTGTGCCTCAACACGTCCGATTATCCACCACATCCGGATCCTTCAGACAGAACCTAAAAACCCATCTCTTCAAACAAGCTTACAGCCTGCCATGACCCCTCTGCCTCAACACCGGAGCTACTGCAGCCCCCAACCTACTGTCTCCTTCCCCACCATCTTGTAGAATGTAAGCCCCCAGGGGCAGGGTCCTCCTCCCTCTGTATCAGTCTATCATTGTTAGTTCTTTACTGTAAGTGATATCTGTATCTGGTATGTAACCCCTTCTCATGTACAGCACCATGGAATCAATGGCGCTATATAAATAATAATAATATACAATGTATCTGTAGAATGTAAGCCCCCAGGGGCAGGGTCCTCCTCCCTCTGTACCCGTCTATCATTGTTAGTTCTTTACTGTAAGTGATATCTGTATCTGGTATGTAACCCCTTCTCATGTACAGCACCATGGAATCAATGGCGCTATATAAATAATAATAATATACAATGTATCTGTAGAATGTAAGCCCGCAGGGGCCGGGTCCTCCTCCCTCTGTACCCGTCTATCATTGTTAGTTCTTTACTGTAAGTGATATCTGTATCTGGTATGTAACCCCTTCTCATGTACAGCACCATGGAATCAATGGCGCTATATAAATAATAATAATATACAATGTATCTGTAGAATGTAAGCCCCCAGGGGCAGGGTCCTCCTCCTTCTGTACCCGTCTATCATTGTTAGTTTGTTTACTGTAAGTGATATCTGTATCTGGTATGTAACCCCTTCTCATGTACAGCACCATGGAATCAATGGCGTTATATAAATAATAATAATATACAATGTATCTGTAGAATGTAAGCCCCCAGGGGCAGGGTCCTCCTCCCTCTGTACCCGTCTATCATTGTTAGTTCTTTACTGTAAGTGATATCTGTACTTGGGATGTGACCCCTTCTCATGTACAGCACCGGGGAATAAATGGTGCTATATAGTAATAATAAAGCATGCACAGAGCATTTTATGAGACCGTAGACGAACGTCTGATCCCACGTGGATGGAGAGTAACACTTCCTGCCCTGTGGACGTCGCACCTTTTGTGAGGCGCTGGGCTGGGGCTTGCTGGTGTAAAAGCCGTGTCTCTGTAGAAGCTGCTCGGCGTGCTTCAGGACCGCCTCGTAGCAGAACTTCAGATGGATCTGCATGAACAGAGGCGAGTTACAGAGGGACGACACCGCAGCTCTATACACAAGGACACTGGCTGCGCGGGCTCCTACCTTCTCATGCAGCATGTGCTTCCTCTGCTGCCTCATCTTCTTCACCAGCTCCGCCAGCTCCGGGATCCCATTGCCGGCCTCCACCTCCTGCACAGCAGCATAAAGCAGACAGAAGGCGCCCGTCCTGCCCACGCCGGAACTGCAGCAGATCACAGAGGGTTAAATCCGCAAAACCTCAGCACATAGATACCAGCCCCCCCCACCTCTGAGCCGCGATCCACAGAAGTTAACCCTTTCCCAACATAGGACGTCACAATTCTGCTCTCAATCACCGGCCCCTAGTGGCCCCCAGGGAGTGATCTCCCCAACTCCGTCCCCCCATATGGTGAACACCACAGAATTGCATTTTTTTGTCGGTCGCTCCCTAAAAAAAATCCAACAAAGAGCAACCGAAAGGCCGTATGTGCCCCAAATGGACATTGGTAAAGATAACTCTACGCATAAGAAATTGCTCCCTGGACCGGGGCAGGACGGTGGTGACATATACAAGTCTGACTGGCAGACGGCTCCCAGGTCATTTACCGCACAATCAGCACTGTAAAAAACAAAACTCCAGACATAATGAGAGAATCGCAAAGTTTTATTGTTTTAATCGAATCCCCCTTGGTTTTTTTTGATGCACTGAACATTAAAATTAATGGCGTCTTTCAAACTACAACTCGTCTGCAAAAATAGTTTTCAGAGTTCCGGCTCTTGGAAGAAGGGGGAGGAAAAAAAAATGAAAGCGCAAAAATAAAAATGGTCTGCGGTGGGAAAAGGTTATAGACCCCCTGGACTGAGCCCCTCCCCTGTGGAGGAGGACACCGTGCGGCAGATCACTATGGGAGAGGTCAGGATCCCAGCGGATCACCCCCCTCAGCGGGATCCATGCTACTCACCTGCAGTGCACGACGATGGGCATGTGCAGCGGGCGCTGGTGCAAGTAGTGACTATGGACGTCCTGGATGAACCGCAGCAAGTTCCCTTTACTGTCAGGAAGACCCCTGCAATAAATGAATCACCGTGATGTATGCAGCTCCTCTGCAGAGACATGTGAGCAAACAAGCCCAACGTCCCCCAGCGCTGCAGTAATGCGTCCGTGCATCTGTCCCGGCTCCGTACTAGCACAGTGTCAGGCTGTATGATGGGAGTTGTAGTCTCTACACTTACAGCTCAGGCCAGGATGTAAACTGCAGATGGATGATGGAGCGTTTCAGGCTTTGGTCCTTGAACTGCAGCGACATCACCCGCTCGACGTGTGTGTCGGCAACCTTGTGGCTGGTCAGGGTCAGTGTGATGTGCCCGTGTAGCACCGGCTGCCCGCGCTCCGTAGGGAAATATCGCAATACTTTTTGCTGAAGGGATAATACAAGACGATAAGACAAACCCAGACAAGCACAAATACCATCACCGGACGCCCGGGCACTCACCTTCTCGATCTCCAGGTCGGACACCAGCATGACAATCAGCGACACCTTCTGCTCGTAAATCATCAGCCAGAAATCGGAGGCAGTGCCCAGCAGTGGGGCCTGGGTGGCAATGATGGTCGGACAGTATGGAGACAGGTCTTCAATCTTACTGGCATTGATGTAGTCGTCCTTCCCGGACTGTAAGACGATGCGGTTCTTGTCATAGGGCATGATGTCCTGGTGCCGGTTCTTCATGGTATAACAGCGGGCGATGGCAATGGACAGGTTCCTGGCTTCTTTCTCTTGGGCGTCTTGGAACTCCTTCCACATGGCATCCAGCTGGGTGGCGGCACCAGGCGCCGGCTTGTCGAGAGCTGCCACCACGAGTCTGAAACGATCGAGCTCGGACAAGAGCCGCATGACGTGCTCCGGCTTCTCGTACGGATCGTTCTCGATGAGTTGGATACCCTTAGGTTTGAGGCCATCTTTAGAGTCCGCCTTGGTGGGCTGTAGGAGCGGTTGCCCCACTGATGTTTTGGAGCCGCCATGTTGGCTCTCGGGACTAGATGACAGGAGGTCGTCCGTGGTGGAGCTCTGCCGGTGAAAGGCCGGGTCGGTAGATGCTTGGTTTAGGGGAGTCGTTCCTGGCGTCAGTGAAGGCGGGGGCCTCTGAGGCATGGCGGCGGAGGAGGTAGATGCTGCTGGAGGCTTCACAACCAGGGACGGCTGTGGAGAAGGTGCTGGAGAAGGAATGACCGGAGCTGCCGAGACGATGGAGCCACCTGGAAGCTGGCCAAGTGCCGGGCTGCCCGGAGGCTGCACATGGTGAGCAAGGGCCGGAGCAGGAGGGGCACCCAATGGCATCTGAGGCCCGGGGGGCATCGAATTCATGCTACTGGAAGGAGGAATGGGGTGTCTGGCAGGGGGGCCATAAGGCATGGCTGATGGCACCTGGGAGGCAGAGCCCGCAGGTACGCTTGGCATTCCTGGAACCGCAGGATGGGGGAGAATCTGAGAGGATGGCGGCTGACTCATGGGTAGTGTTACAGTGTGAACAGGCTGAGGGGGTGCTCTGGGCAAAATGCCAGGAAACGTAGGATGGGGCTGCTGCGCTGAGTTATCCTGGTGTGGAAGTGGATACCGCTGTGGCATTAGGTGAGGAAGTGGCTGCACAGCGGGATGTGGCAGAGGCTGCTGCAAGGGGAGATGCGGCGGCGGCTGCTGCAAGGGGAGATGCGGCGGCTGCACAGCAAACTGCTGATATTGCTGCGGAGGCAGCACTGGGTTGACTAGAGGCATACGCGCTGGCTGTCCCTGTGGATAAACACCCGGCTGCTGTGGGTGGTACGGGGCTCTCATTTGGGGGGTGAACTGATGTGGTACCGGGGTTGTATATGGCAGCTGTCCAGGAGAAGGCTGGCCTGACGCCTCCATTCTAGGCTGGGGCTGCCCTTGGATATGGAACATTTGGTTGGGGTGGCCCTGGGGTAAATGTGTAGGTGGCTGAATATAATTTGGAAGCCCACCTTGAGAATATGGGAAGGGGTGACTCAGACCCATGGCTGGATGCCCTGGGGCCGGAGTATAGCCAAGCTGGGGCTGGCTGCTAACTTGTGGCACAGCTGGCATCCTGGGTGCAGCATAGCTGGAGATGGGCCCTTGAATACTGTCCACTGTGGTGGTGGCCGGGCGGATGCCCTGTGTACCTGGAGGGCACATGGTACTTGCCGATAACGGATTTTGGGCGTTTGGGTTCAGCGGGCCAGATACAATTGATGCAGATGACGCCTGTCCTGTGCCAAAACCAACAGAATTTGGCTTAAACTGAGTTAAAGGAGGCCGGCCTGGAGTAGACATGGGCAGGTGCTGTGGTGACGTTCTCTGTGGTGGCATAGCGGCACTCATGTAGCCTGGCGCCAGTGGGGCAGATGCCGGATTGGGTTGCACTCTCTGTCCGCCTGCTGAATACACATTAGGATTCTGTGATGGAGAAGAGGACGGTACCCGACTGACAGATGGATGCATCAACTGTGGCGGGACGGCTGTGCCGGAGCTGACTGCAGGAAGGCCGCTGTAAGAGACCGAAGGGAATGTCCGACCGGGAACAGCACCCGCAGCCACTGGTGGCATTTGCCCAGGCATGGCATTAAATGGAGCCTGGTTGAAAGGCACGGCGTGTGGGTCTGGCAGCGGTGCAGTCGCCGTTCTCCCCGCTCCGTAACTACCCGCAGCGGGCATTCTTATTCCACTATAAGCAGCTGCTGGATCCATGGGAAATGTCCCTAGGACTTCTGCAGACAAGCGATCGAAATGTGCCAGCAGGGCATCCGGGGGTAAACTCTTCAGCTCCTCCGGGAGATCAGACATAAAGAGAGAGGAGAAGTGCTGCAGGTCCGCCAGATCAGCAGCGGGGATCTTCTCGAGGTCCACTTCAGACACCTTCTTCTCCAGTGCCGGCTTGGGGGCTGTTGGTCGAGGAGGGGGCTTCTTCTTCATTTCCCTATTACACAGATGGCACAGGAATATTCAGGGCACATCCAGGGGCAGTCATCACATCATGCCGGCAGCGTGTGGCACAAGATGTGAGCGCTTACCTCTCCAGGATCTGCAGCCGGCTGGCCTGGGAGGCCTCGCACGCCGTCCGCGCTTTCTCTAGGAGCTTGCCCACTTTACTTTCCAAGTCTGCGTAGAAGTCTTTGCCCTCCTGGCACTTCTTCATTAGGTCCTCATAGGCCTCGTAGGAAGATATCAGGGTCTGCACAGTGTGGTTCCACCTATAATGTAAGCAGCAAAGATATAAGAAAGGGAGTTATGAATAAAAGGAAATAAAAATAAATAAATAAAACCTTGTTTCTATTTTGCAGTGCTTAACTTCTTACTGGATGCAGCCTGCACTGTAAAGCATAGAGGCTTACATTTAGATTTCTCTACCTGGACACACGACAACCAGAATTTAACCCTCCATGTTTTACACTGCCGGTGGCACGAGAGGGGCTTACTTCTGCTCAGACTCCGCGAGCACCTTCCTGATTGGCGCGTATTTAACGTTGCCCTCGGTCAGCGCCTTCAGGATGTTCTCCTGGGCGGACAGGTTCTGGTCGATGTAAACCTTCAGCTGGTCGTACTTCTTCAGCTGCTCAGCAAAGAGTTTCTGGGAGAAAAACAACGCCCGGATCAGTGATCATACAACAATAGAGATGCTCATGAACAAGGAGGCTCAGGATGAATTCTGCCATCCTCACCTTCATCTCGGAACGGTCAGTGGTGACCAGGGAGGTGGTGATGTCGTCCTTCTGTATCGTGTCCCGAAGCTGCTGCTCCAGAGAGAGACGCTGCTCCTTCATTTCCTGCACCTTCCCCAGGATCCTCTTCAGGTTCTGCAGCACAGACTTGTCATCTGTAAGAAAGAAAAGCGTGAGCAGCAGCAGAATAGTGAGTGCAGCTCTGGAGTATAATACAGGATGTAACTCAGGATCAGTAATGTAATGTATGTACACAGTGACTGCACCAGCAGAATAGTGAGTGCAGCTCTGGAGTATAATACAGGATAAGAGAAATCTGTGCTCACCCTCAGTCAGTGTTGGCGCTGGCAGCGCTTGCTGCAGCTGATCTAGGGGTCCGCTCAGGAGCCGCAGGTTGCCGATATGCAGATTCATGGCTTTGTGCAGCTCGGTGTTGGTGAAGCTTGCCTTCTCGTGCACCTCCATATACTTTGTCCACTCTTTGCTCACTTCGGCCATCGCCGGTGAGGAGGTCGGAGGTACATTTGACTTCCCCAACTCATCTTGCAGTTTTTTCTCCTCTTTTTCTTCTTGATCCAGAATATCCTTAATGTCTTTAAGAGACGCCTCCACATCGGTGAAAACTCCGGAGAGCGCTGGAACAGGACAAGTGCGGGATGACTGACAGGAGGCCATGACAGAGTGACAGCAGGAGCTCACAGAGGTCAGCAGCGACTGGAGCAGCGTTCATGTAAAGGAGGTGCAGGGAGCAGCAGATCTCGCCCCAAAGCCAAATCACACTCACCCTGCATGGACTGCACCAGGCTCCTGACTGTATCCGGCCGCACGCTCAGCGCTGCACATTTCTCCATCAGTGACGGTGGGATGTGGCTGTACATGTCCAGATTGTCTACGGTGTCCGGATCCAGCTGCAGGGAGTCTGTGAACTGACTGCAACATACAAGAGCTGTACATCACCGACGAGGATAAATGGTGCTGTCCTGGGCTTAAACCCACAATTTACTGCTCTGTTGGTTTTTACTGGAAACTGTCAGTAAGTTTGTGAACAAACACCCCTCTAAGAGCCGATCAGGGAGGCAGATCAGTATAAAGTGACACTTCCTATGAAAGAAAGCTCTGTGCAGACACTGAACAAGCAGGTAAAACTGCAGAATAGTGAGTGCAGCTCTGGAGTATAATACAGGATGTAACTCAGGATCAGTAATGTAATGAAGGCATACAGTGACTTCAGAGCAGCATTCATGGTTCAGCTGGTGGAGTATAATACAGGATGTAACTTGGAATTAGTAATATGACTAGAATGTGAACTTACTCGAGAACTTCATTCTTTGCATCTATTTTGGACATGATTTCACGTAGAAGTTTTGCCTTTTCCTCACTGGAGAAATAAAAATGATCCTAGGTTAAGATATAATAAATTATGACACATCAGGATAAGTAGCAAACACGGTCATTTAAGTGATCAGTACCTGCTGCTTTTAAAGCACCAGTATATGCAGCAGCGCAATACACACAGGAATCGGTGTCGGATGGATCAGCAGAAAATATACAGAATCGTGGATTATAAAGTGCTGAATGTTTCGTATCGCTGGGCGCATTGGGGACAACTTGGACGAGTAGTTAAATCAATTTAAAGGGTCATCTGATCATCCGCCTACGGCAGAGACCTCTCCGGTCCTTTTTTAGCCTCCTCTGTTCACCTATTGGCGCCATCTGCTGATTGGATGGAGGAATATGGTGCAGGAGCAATGGAGTGGCCGGAGCTGCGACAGTCTGCAGAGCGCGACGGAGGAGCAGAGCGAGCGTGGACGATGCCCTGACGTACGAGAAGTCAGAAAATGATGCTCTGTATAAAAGTGAAAATCAGTGGTATATTCCTGAGGCGGTATCTCCACTTGAGACGCAGAATGTAAGGAAATTACAATAAGCCCCTTTAACTGTAATATAAAACAAACCCCAATCTCTAAAGGCTTTTTCCAAGTGGGGGTCGGTCAGGACAATGCAACAGGTAAACCATAAGTTAGTCATCTGACCATTACGAGTTAATTGTGAAATAATCCCTGATACTACCAGGGGTAAATGTTCTGCAAATCCACAATTATTTTAGTGATAAAAAATAAAGTTTGTGCCAACATTTTCTGAGACCCGCACCTTTTCCATTTGTTCACCCTTCGCTGACTTTATTGATACCATTTTGGGGTACACAACTTTTTTTATTGCATTTTTTAGAGGAAGTGTGAACCGAAATAATTGTCAATTTTGAAAGATTTTCCTTTTTTGGATGCAAAGATAAGAAATTTATTTTGTAATTTTTCTTTGTAATGGGGGGGGGGTGATATAAACCCTAATATAATTCTTATTTTGTTTAAACACTGACAAAAATAAAAAATTGCATATACATATATATATAAATAATTTACTATATACAGTAATCACGCAGTATTGCAGGATATAGTAAAATCAGCTTTTTAGCTGAGCTACATAGATAAACATAGCAGTTACTCAGGCCTTCAGCAAGTCTATGGCTCTCAGGTCACAATATTGGCGTTATTTAAATGTCGCTGTCAGAGATTGAGAAGCATTTAAATGGTTAAGCTGCAGCAGTCAGAGTTCAGCTCTGGATGCAGCAATTTTAGACAGATGTTGGCTGTGTAACAGTCGTCATCTGCCCAGTAGGTGGCAGGATCAGCTCCTCAGTCGGCTTCATACTTTCTGCTGCATCCTAGGACACCAATGGACATCTTACCTGTAGAGAGATGAAGCCTCGTGTGCCGCCATTGGTACCAGCTTAGAAAAAATATCAGGTCCGGTGACGGCAGGATCTGTGGGATTAACTGGAAGCGCCTTCACTAATGGGGCCCCTAAGGAGCAAAGAGGAAAAATGATTAAAGCAATATATGGATCCCTCTGACGGCCGTCAGTCATACATCCGCCATTACATGAGTGTCCGTGTGCACAGGGCAGGGGGTCGCTCACCTTTCACAGCCTGCAGGGTGTCCAGCGCTGGCACAGACTCGTGGTAGATGAAATCATTGTCCTTTTTAGAAGAATTAAATCTATAAAACAAAATTCCAATTAATTTGAGCACAATACTAATGCCAAAGAGCACAGCACTGACAGTAAGAGAAAGGTAATGAAAATGGTAAACAAAATAGGAGAACTAGGAAAGCCATCACGGCCAATTTTAGTTTTTCTGGTTCCAGGTCATTTTTCTCTCCTATTTCTCTTGAAGCCATAATTTTTTTTTTTTTTTTTTTTTTTTTTTATTTCCCCCTCTACATTGACATATGAGACCTCCTTTTTTGTTGCTTTTTTGCAGGATAAGCTGTAGTCTTCTATGCCATCGTTCATTTTACTATGCAGTGTACTGAAAATCTAAAAAAAAAATAAATCCAAATCACAATGAAATTGTGTAGAAAATAAAAAAGGAATTGCACCAACGTGTGCCACGATTCTCCCCATCAGTGCGATTACAGTGACACCAAACTTCGGAATAGAATATATTTTTCTGAAACTCATAACTTTTTTTCATTTTTATCTTATTTTGTGTGGCGAGCTGGCGATTTAGTCGATACGATTATTGAGGCGCAGACGACATTCTGATCTCTTTTTGTTCTTTTTTTGGTTGGCTGTGGGAACTGTCTCACTTTACGGCGTTGGTTAATATTATTTCACAGATAGGACTTTCGGATAATATTAACTAATAAATCTTTAGCCATCACCCTGTCAGCGGCCCGGCACTGCCGGCGTTCCGAGAGATCCGCCAGATTCTGTTCCGGAGAGCAGATCCTCTCTGCGGCGCCGTCAGGGTGTAGGGATAATGTTTTATGTTTCTATTAATTTATTTTTTTCTCCCCCTCAGGGACTTGATTGCCTACTGTCCCCAGCCGCACTATGGGCATCAGAGCTACAGTGTCCAGCAATCACGCCACTTTAATGCTGCTCTCACAGACTGACAGCAGAAAATGAGAGGACAAACATCAGTAGGTAACACCTGATCACTGCTGATAGGGGGGGATGTCAGCTGTATAACGCAGCAGCCACCTGTCCGGCGAGGTCAGATCAGCTCCACAGCCCGCTCCGAACGCCTGCACCCGAGTGATGTCTATACGTCTCATGTCAGGATGGCAGTAAATAAATCTGAATGTTATACAGATAAAAAAAAATATGGCTGTTTTTCCTTTTTGTCACTTACTTGCCACCAATCACATCCATAGTGAAGCGCAGGGCTTCCTGCACCGTGGACGGTTGACCCTGGAAGAAAAAAAAAAAAAAAAAAAAAAAAAGGACCACCATGATGTCTGGAAGACACTTCTAGAGGAGATACTGTGCAGCGTCCAGATGAGGTGCCATCCACGAGGTGAGCGAATCTTACCTTCGACTGCTTGATCGCCTCATTAAGTTTGTCTAGAGCGCTCTGTAAATAGGCGACCTGCAAAGATGGAAGCCGCGGTGAGAGCCGACATACAGACGACCGCGGGTCAGACCTTCCCCGGACAGTTACAGTATGTACACGTCTGCACCTACCTGCTCGCCGTACTTCTGCTGTTCTTCCGCCTGTTTCCCCATGTGCAGCTGTGAAGAGACAAGAACAATGTCATTACAATATATATCACATGTAATCAATGTAGGGGCTGAGCTGCAATACCACATACAACCTGTGGTACAGCAGTGGCGCTGTTTTAAGGTAAAGCAGCCATGTTTTCCTAATCCTGAAGAACCATGATCGCTGTCGGCTATAAATGTTCACATCTGGAGGCAAAAATCCTGCCTTAACCCTTTCACAATTGGACGATCGCACCCCCACATTATCCATTTCCATTCTGAGCTGATTCTTTCATCAATACTTTTTAATGGAGAGATGGCTGTGAATTACTACTAAGTTTGGTGGAGGAATGGGATGGAGGAGAGGTGCAGAAATTGTAAGACAAAAAAAACAACTCTTGGCCGAGCGTTCCTGAATATGGAGGAGTCAGGAGGGACAGCTGGCAGCCATGTATATATAAGGGCGGCTTTAATAGGGGGGGGAGGGGGGGGGGGGTGTGCCACCCAAATAAAACATCCAGCACCATCTGGAGAGCTTCAGCTCCTCAGCTTGGTCTAAGCACCCACCTGTAAGTCATGTTGGGAAGGGGTTAAGCGAATACTGAAAGCTGTGGGGTTGTCACAATTCACAATTGTATTGGGTTTAGACTGTACTTGACATTTTTCCTGCGCTGATACATTGGAACAAACTATCAGAACAGGAGAGAGGACTCTGTGCTGACACATTGGAGCAGCCCATCAGCTGTGAGAAGCATCGGGTCAGGAGGTGTTTTCAGTTTCTATTCACTGACCGTGGTGAGAGATCGATGCAAGGATTTATGTGGACTTTTATTTTGGCTGTGTCCGGCACCGCGGTGCCACACAGAACTCACATGGGCGATGGCTGCAAAGTAGTAAATCTTCATCTGCACCAGCTTCTTCCAGTCCTTCTGGATCTTGCCCAGAAGTGAGGCGGTCTCAGAGTTCTCCAGGGCTCGGCACGCTTCCTTGTAATAATCCACCACCTGGCGAGAGGAACAACGGAGATGAGGAGGAAGCCGGCCCGGCACCGGGCACAAGGCCTCACCCGCATCTAACCTGAGCGCTGATCCGCGCCACCAGGAAGCTCTTCCTGTTATCCAGCATGGACTTCTCCAGCAGACACTCCTGGGCCTGACCCTGGGGGAGAAAGGCACAATGAAGAAAGATGGACGGGCCCGAGGTACCACCCAAATGTGCGCCCACCACCGCGCCCCTGATGCTCCTCTAGGACGTCCAATAATTCAGAAATGGAAAAATAAACCCGTCCCGCTCACCAGCATGAGGTTTATGTTGAGGTTCAGGATCTGATGACTCATGTCCACGCTATAAGAATGAGTGAAGTGATCCCGCAGGTAGGAGAAGGCTCCAGCCGCACACTGGAAGTGAGTGCACGAGATCTTCATCCCCTGCAAGAAAGGTGGAGCGATGACTGACAGGAGGAACAAATGAGGAGTAACGATAATCACCGACAGGCAGCACTAACCTCTTCAGAGACCCTCTTGTCCATAGCGCCCAGCATGGAGTGTAACGCCCCTGACAAGACAGAAGGAATTCAGTCCCAGAACAGCACTCATATCACAGCGCCATACACCGCCCTCGGGGCAGAGTCGCACCATACACCGCCCCCCCTCGGGGCAGGGCAGCAACATACACCGCCCCCATATCCCTGTTAAGTGTCTGGGAAGCTGAGATCTGAGGAGCTGTTTGCATTTGTACTGTACAACTCATCTATTCACTTTTAAGAAATTTTGTGGTAAAAGCAATGCGGTGGGGGGAGGGGTTAACACATAACATCTGCGGCCCCTCTAACATGTCCCGGAGCCCCTCCACTACTTACCCAGATTGTACAGGACGCAGGCCTGCTCGTACTTGATATCAGCGTGCGTCACCGACTTCCCTGAGAAAATTTCAGTCCTGAGGAGGAAAGCAACGTTATACAAGTCGGCAGCAGAGCAGCGAGCTGAAGGAGCCGTCCGCAAGCCCCCCCAGCTCTGGCTGCCCCCGAGAGGAGGACAGCAGGCGCAACCACAGCAATGGATCATGTACCAGACCTGGGGTTTGTCAACGCTAATCTTCGGTACATAAAACTTCGCCATCTTATCTCCATTTGCTGTCAGTGAATGGGAACTACTCCCGACTTGCAACTTATCAAAGTTGAGGATTAGTTACACTGTATCAGCAGCACACACACCTCTTCTCCATTCTGTACAACATGATACACTACAACAAACTGCAGCTGCGCCATCAAAACCAAACGGTTATGGTCTCTGAATTTAAGTAACAATGTTCTCGTTCACTGACAGAGAGCAGAGATCGTGAAACGGAAAAACTGCAGTGTAACGTATATATAAAATGGAGACCCCCTTCCCTCCAGCCCCCCGCCATGAATCACTCCACACACGCGGCCTCGTACTGTAATGACAGCTGATCTGCGGGGCACTCACCACATGATGGGCACAGCAGCCTCCTGCTCGACACCCATGGGGATGCGACTCTGCAGGTAATGGAGTTGGCCGAAGTATTTGCGCAAGACGCTGCATCCTTCAAAGTCTCGGGCGACGTTCACGGAGCTCTGCGGGTAGAGGGGGAGATGATTAACAACAGACAGGGGGCAGCGCGGTGCTGCAGAGGGTCCACGAGCCGTGTATGAACAGCCATTCTCCCCCCATCCTCACCTGTCTCAGCTGCTCCAGCTTCTTCAACTCCTCGTTATAATTTTCTGGATTTTCACCGTAATTCTTCAGAACAAACTAAAAAAATAAAAGGAAAAAATAAAAAGTAAATAAATTACAGAAATCGCCAGCCCCTCCGGCCTCTGATGAAAACACACGTACGCTGCGTGTCCTATTACTTCTCACAGCTGAGTGTTTGCTGCAGCAGCTGGCTTGTGGATGAGCACCGCTCCTTTAAGAGACACTTGCCCTAAATACCTGATTGCATTAGGTCGCTGGAGCCGGGCGCAGATATTAATGGGATCACGGGAGCGGCTGCAGCTTCCTGCAATTACTATTCAGCGTCTCTGCAGCCGGGGACGGACGAGGCTCCACCGCAGACAGCGCCATGGGGGCGGCCATGACTATCAGGAAACAACATTCCTCATCTGCACCAAGATCTCTGCCTGCTGCCAGTGAATGGGGCCAGTCTCATTACACTGCATGACTGAAATATCCACCTAATACAGCTGAAGGTTTGCTACAATTGTATCCAGTCTGCACAATGCTCTGACTCCTGACTGATGGTCTATAAACTGTGGACTGCCAGCAAAGCAGGGAACTACAACTCCCAGTCTATGGCTGTCGGGGCATGCTAGGAGTTGTAGTTTTACAAAAAAAAAAAACTGGAACCGCGGATACGAACAGAGGAAAAAAAGGAAAGCAGCGCTAAAAAGATGGCGTACAGAGCAATCACCGGATACAGCGCCCCCGGATCCTGCAAATACTGCGCCCGCACCTGAGATGCATCACACCTCCCCCCAGAGGACCCCGACAACCGCCAACCCCCCCCCAGACATCCCCCGACAACCGCCGCCCCCCGCCCAGAGGACCCCAGACATCCCCGACAACCGCCGCCCCCCGCCCAGAGGACCCCAGACATCCCCGACAACCGCCGCCCCCCGCCCAGAGGACCCCGACAACCGCCACCCCCCACCAGAGGACCCCAGACATCCCTGACAACCGCTGCCCCCCCACCCCAGAGGACCCCCGACAACCGCCACCCCCCACCAGAGGACCCGACATCCCCCGCCCCCCGACCAGAGGACCCCAGACATCCCCGACAACCGCCGCCCCCCGCCCAGAGGACCCCGACAACCGCCGCCCCCCACCAGAGGACCCCAGACATCCCTGACAACCGCTGCCCCCCCACCCCAGAGGACCCCGACAACCGCCACCCCCCACCAGAGGACCCGACATCCCCCACCCCCCGCCAGAGGACCCGACATCCCCCGCCCCCCGCCAGAGGACCCGACATCCCCCGCCCCCCGCCAGAGGACCCGACATCCCCCGCCCCCCCACCAGAGGACCCCAGACATCCCCGACAACCGCCGCCCCCCGCCCAGAGGACCCCGACAACCGCCGCCCCCCACCAGAGGACCCCAGACATCCCTGACAACCGCTGCCCCCCCCCGCAGAGGACCCCAGACATCCCTGACAACCGCTGCCCCCCCCCCCGCAGAGGACCCTGACAACCGCCGCCCCCCCACCAGAGGACCCGACATCCCCCACCCCCCCACTAGAGGACCCCAGACATCCCCGACAACTGCCGCCCCCCACCAGAGGACCCTAGACATCCCCGACAACCGCCACCCCCCCCCCAGAGGACCCCAAAAACCGCCAAGCCCCAGCAGAGGACCCCAGACATCCCCAACCGCCGCCCCCCCAGAGGACCCCAGACATCACCGACAACCGCTGCCCCCGCCAGAGGACCCCAGACATCACCGACAACCGCTGCCCCCGCCAGAGGACCCCAGACATCACCGACAACCGCCGCCCCCTCCCAGAGGACCCTGACAACTGCCGCCCCCCAACCAGAGGACCCCAGACATCCCCGACAACTGCCGCCCCCCAACCAGAGGACCCCAGACATCCCCGACAACTGCCGCCCCCACCAGAGGACGCAGTCTACCGCTGCCCCCACAAGATGACCCTCCTAAATCATGACCCTCCCTCGCACCCCCCGGGGCCCCTCTGACCCTCGCACCCCCCGGGGCCCCTCTGACCCCCCTCTGACCCCCCTCGCACCCCCTCTGACCCTCCCTCGCACCCCCCGGGGCCCTTCCGACCCTCCCTCGCACCCCCCGGGGCCCCTCTGACCCTCCCTCGCACCCGACCCTCTCTCGCACCCCCCGGGGCCCCTCTGACCCCCCCTCGCACCCCCCCGGGGCCCCTCCGATCCGCCGTCGCACCCCCCGGGGCCCTTCCGACCCTCCCTCGCACCCCCCGGGGCCCCTCTGACCCTCCCTCGCACCCCCCGGGGCCCCTCTGACCCTCCCTCGCACCCCCCGGGGCCCCACTTCTCCCCGCCCCTGCTCCCCTTATTGTCCGCTGCTCCTCCGCGGCCCTCACCTGTTTCACCGCCTGGTTGAAGCCGAACTCGCCGGCCTCCTTCAGGTCCAGCCATATCATGGGCATGCGGGGCACGGCCTCCATGCTGCGGCTCCGGGGCTGCGTCACCCGCACGGACACACGGCCGACACCGCGATCAGTAACTCCCTGTCACACGACGCGCACCGCCTGCCGGGAAGTGTAGTCCTCCGGGGTGACGTGATACGGCCGCTCCCGGCTGTCAGCTGCTGATCACGTGAGCCGCACGTCCTGCTGGGAAGTATAGTTCTCCACCTCACAGGCTCAGGAATATAGAGCTATGCAAATAACAGAAAATCTCCGGGCGGACTGTGACCCTCCTAGATCCAAAGGGCACCAGACCTCATATTACTACAAAAAGCCCCGTGTTACTGTTCAGACACTGTATTTGTAGTGCGCATGCGCGAACACTGTTTCTGGGTGTCTTGCTCTGGCGAACTCAGGGGGGAGCAGGCTTAACATGAGTTCATTCCTTTTCCAACCTCATGTGTCTGAACAAATATTTCGGCATCAGTGGGATTTTGTGTCCTCAGAATTCAAGAACCACGGGGACACAATGCAGAGCACTAGGGGGCTTCCAGTGCCCCCTCCCATCTTTACTATGTTCAGGGCAGTAAATTGCCCCTTCAAGTCAAAGACCAACATGGCTGAAAGGGAAAGTGCCAGGATTAGGGTATGAAACATGCCCAACCTTAAAAGAAAGACCGCCCAAGCCCAGAGGAAAACAATACCCAGGTTCAGAGGAAAAGACCACCAGTACCATAGGAAAAAGACCACCCAGGCTCAGAGGAAAACAATACCCAGGTTCAGAGGAAAAGACCACCAGTACCATAGGAAAAAGACCGCCCAGGGTCAGAGAAAAACAATACCCAGGTTCAGAGGAAAAGACCACGCAGGCTCAGAAGAAAAGACCGCCCAGGGTCAGAGGAAAACAATACCCAGGTTCAGAGGAAAAGACCGCCAGTACCATAGGAAAAAGACCACCCAGGCTCAGAGGAAAAGACCACCCAGGTTCAGAGGAAAATAATACCCAGCTTCAGAGGAAAAGACCACGCAGGCTCAGAAGAAAAGACCGCTCAGGGTCAGAGGAAAACAATACCCAGGTTCAGAGGAAAAGACCGCCCAGGGCCAGAGGAAAACAATACCCAGGTTCAGAGGAAAAGACCACCAGTACGATAGGAAAAAGACCACCCAGGCTCAGAGGAAAAGACAATCCAGGTTCAGAGGAAAACAATACCCAGCTTCAGAGGAAAACAATACCCAGGTTCAGAGGAAAAGACCACCAGTACCATAGGAAAAAGACCACCCAGGCTCAGAGGAAAACAATACCCAGGTTCAGAGGAAAAGACCACCATTACCATAGGAAAAAGACCGCCCAGGGTCAGAGAAAAACAATACCCAGGTTCAGAGGAAAAGACCACGCAGGCTCAGAAGAAAAGACCGCCCAGGGTCAGAGGAAAACAATACCCAGGTTCAGAGGAAAAGACCGCCCAGGGCCAGAGGAAAACAATACCCAGGTTCAGAGGAAAAGACCACCAGTACCATAGGAAAAAGACCACCCAGGTTCAGAGGAAAACAATACCCAGCTTCAGAGGAAAACAATACCCAGCTTCAGAGGAAAACAATACCCAGCTTCAGAGGAAAAGACCACCAGTACCATAGGAAAAGACTACCCAGGCTCAGAGGAAAAGACCGCCCAGGCTCAGAAGAAAATATCGCCCAAGCCCAGAGGAAAACATTACCCAGGTTCAGAGGAAAAGACCGCCAAAGGGCCAGAGGAAAACAATACCCAGGCTCAGAAGAAAAGACCACCCAGAGCCAGAGGAAAACAATACTCTGTCCCAGAGCAAAAGGCCACCCAGTCCCAGAGGAAAAGACCACCCAGTCCCATAGGAAAAGACCGCCCAGTCCCATAGGAAAAGACCACCCAGGGAAAGAGGAAAACAATACCCAGGCTCAGAGGAAAAGACCACCCAGGCTCAGAAGAAAAGACCACGCAGGCTGAGAAGAAAAGACCGCTCAGGGTCAGAGGAAAACAATACCCAGGTTCAGAGGAAAAGACCGCCCAGGGCCAGAGGAAAACAATACCCAGGTTCAGAGGAAAAGACCGCCAAAGGGCCAGAGGAAAACAATACACTGTCCTAGAGCAAAAGGCCACCTAGTCCCAGAGGAAAAGACCACCCAGTCCCATAGGAAAAGACCGTCCAGGGCCAGAGGAAAACAATACCCAGGCTCAGAGGAAAAGACCACCCAGGCTCAGAGGAAAAGACCACCCAGGGCCAGAGGAAAACCATACCCAGGCTCAGAGGAAAAGACCGTCCAGGGCCAGAGGAAAGCACCACCCAGGCTCAGAGGAAAAGATCACACAGGCTCAGAGGAAAAGACCACTGTAACATCCCTGGCGGCGTGCTGGCATGACTTACCACCTCCCACCATGCAAGACCGCCATCTTACCTATCAGTCCAGGCTGCACACTTTGCTCCATTACCTGCTGTGTGCATGTCTCTTGTCTGATTGCTTAGGTCGGCGGTGCGGTTACTGCCTGTTTCTTATAGTTACTGTGTGCGCAGTCCTAATGCGTCCCCAGCCTATTGCTGTGAGTCACTGGATACTTAAACCCCCTCCACCCAGTAGGAGGTGCCTGAGCAACACTTTCTTTCAGTGTGTTCTGTGCAACTTCCAGTGCCCCCTCCCATCTTTACTATGTCCAGGGCAGTAAATCGCCCCTTCAAGTCAAAGACCAACACGACTGAAAGGGAAAGTGCAAGGATTAGGGTATGAAATGTGCCCAACCTTAAAAGAAAGACCGCCCAAGCCCAGAGGAAAACAATACCCAGGTTCAGAGGAAAAGACCACCAGTACCATAGGAAAAAGACCACCCAGGCTTAGAGGAAAAGACCACCCAGGGCCAGAGGAAAACAATACCCAGCTTCAGAGGAAAACAATACCCAGGCTCAGAGGAATAGACCACCAGTACCAAAGGAAAAGACCACCCAGGCTCAGAGGAAAAGGCCGCCCAGGCTCAAAAGAAAATCTCGCCCAAGCCCAGAGGAAAGCAATACCCAGGTTCAGAGGAAAAGACCGCCAAAGGGCCAGAGGAAAACAATACCCAGGCTCAGAAGAAAAGACCACCCAGAGCCAGAGGAAAACAATACCCTGTCCCAGAGCAAAAGGCCACCCAGTCCCAGAGGAAAAGACCACCCCGTCCCATAGGAAAAGACCGCCCAGTCCCATAGGAAAAGACCACCCAGGGAAAGAGGAAAGCAATACCCAGGCTCAGAAGAAAAGACCGCCCAGGGTCAGAGGAAAACAATACCCAGGTTCAGAGGAAAAGACCACCCAGGCTCAGAGGAAAAGACCACGCAGGCTCAGAAGAAAAGACCGCCCAGGGTCAGAGGAAAACAATACCCAGGTTCAGAGGAAAAGACCGCCAAAGGGCCAGTGGAAAACAATACACTGTCCCAGAGCAAAAGGCCACCTAGTCCAAGAGGAAAAGACCACCCAGTCCCATAGGAAAAGACCATCCAGGGCCAGAGGAAAACAATACCCAGGCTCAGAGGAAAAGACCGCCCAGGCTCAGAGGAAAAAACTGCCCAGGCTCAGAAGAAAATACCACCCAGGCCCAGAGGAAAAGACCGCCAAAGGGTCAGAGGAAAAGACCGCCAAAGGGTCAGAGGAAAAGACCACCCAGGCTCAGAGGAAAAGACCACCCAGGCACAGAGGAAAAGAGCACCCAGGCTCAGAAGAAAAGACCGCCCAGTCCCAGAGAAAAAGACCACCCAGGGCCAGAGGAAAACAATATCCAGGCTCAGAGGAAAAGACCGTCCAGGCCCAGAGGAAAGCACCACCCAGGCTCAGAGGAAAAGATCACACAGGCTCAGAGGAAAAGACAACTGTAACATTCCTGGTGGCGTGCTGGCATAGCTTACCACCTCCCACCATGCAAGACCGCCATCTTACCTATCAGTCCAGGCTGCACACTTTGCTCCAGTACCTGCTGTGTGCATGTCTCTTGTCTGATTGCTGAGGGCGGCGGCGCATTTACTGCCTGTTTCTTATAGTTACTGTGTGCACAGTCCTAATGCGTCCCCAGCCTATTGCTGTGAGTCACTGGATACTTAAACCCCTTCCACTCAGTAGGAGGTGCCTGAGCAACACTTTCTTTCAGTGTGTTCTGTGCAACTGAGTCGCCAGGTCCTGTCCTGTATCTTGTCTGTTTCCGCCACCCTGGGGGCTGTATACCCAGGCCTGTTTCCTGTATCTGTGACTTCTAGTCCGTTTCCGCTACCCTTGGGGGCTGAGTTCCTAGGCTCGTTCCTGTATCTTGTTTCAGTTCCTGTCTGAACTGTGTCCTAGCCCGTTACCTGTTTGTCTCTATGTCCGTACCTGCCCTTTTCCTGCAGTGTCTGAACCTGCACCTAACTCTAACTCGTCTCTGTACTTCTGTTTGTGAGTTTTGTGTCCACTCGCTGCTTCATTGTAAGTACCTTGTGTGTATCTGGTTCTGCTTGTCCCGTTTCCCTGCCTCCGTATCTACCTCCTGTGTTCTAGCTATCTTACTGTGTTTCCCAGTCTGTTCCATGTGAACAGTGCCCTGTCCTGTCTGCCTGCACCTTCTGCTCTGTGGTTTTGCTCTGCTCTGCTTGTCTGCCGCACCTGTGGGTTTTGCTCTGCTTGTCTGCCGCACCTGTGGGTTTTGCTCTGCTTGTCTACCGCACCTGTGGGTTTTGCTCTGCTCTGCTTGTCTACCGCACCTGCGGGTTTTGCTCTGCTTGTCTACCGCATCTGCAGGTTTTGCTCTGCTCTGCTTGTCTACCGCACCTGTGGGTTTTGCTCTGCTTTGCTTGTCTACCGCACCTGCGGATTTTGCTCTGCTTTGCTTGTCTACCGCACCTGCGGGTCTTGCTCTGCTCTGCTTGTCTACCGCACCTGCGGTTTTTGCTCTGCTTTGCTTGTCTACCGCACCTGCGGGTCTTGCTCTGCTCTGCTTGTCTACCGCACCTGTGGGTTTTGCTCTGCTTGTCTACCGCACATGTGGGTTTTGCTCTGCTTGTCTGCCGCACCTGTGGGTTTTGCTCTGCTTGTCTACCGCACCTGTGGGTTTTGCTCTGCTCTGCTTGTCTACCGCACCTGCGGGTTTTGCTCTGCTCTGCTTGTCTACCGCATCTGCAGGTTTTGCTCTGCTCTGCTTGTCTACCGCACCTGTGGGTTTTGCTCTGCTTTGCTTGTCTACCGCACCTGCGGGTTTTGCTCTGCTTTGCTTGTCTACCGCACCTGCGGGTCTTGCTCTGCTCTGCTTGTCTACCGCACCTGTGGGTTTTGCTCTGCTTGTCTACCGCACCTGCGGGTTTTGCTCTGCTCTGCTTGTTTACCGCACCTGCGGGTTTTGCTCTGCTCTGCTTGTCTACCGCACCTGCGGGTTTTGCTCTGCTCTGCTTCTCTACCGCACCTGCGGGTTTTGCTCTGCTCTGCTTGTTTACCGCACCTGCGGGTTTTGCTTTGCTTTGCTTGTCTACCGCACCTGCGGGTTTTGCTCTGCTCTGCTTGTCTACCGCACCTGTGGGTTTTGCTCTGCTTGTCTACCGCACCTGCGGGTTTTGCTCTGCTCTGCTTGTTTACCGCACCTGTGGGTTTTGCTCTGCTCTGCTTGTCTACCGCACCTGCGGGTTTTGCTCTGCTCTGCTTGTCTACCGCACCTGCGGGTTTTGCTCTGCTTTGCTTGTCTACCGCACCTGCGGGTTTTGCTCTGCTCTGCTTGTCTACTGCACCTGCGGGTTTTGCTCTGCTTGTCTACCCACCTGTGGGATTTGCTCTGCTCTGCTTGTCTACCACACCTGCGGGTTTTGCTCTGCTTTGCTTGTCTACTGCACTTGCGGGTTTTGCTCTGCTTTGCTTGTCTACCGCACTTGCGGGTTTTGCTTTGCTCTGCTTGTCTACCGCACCTGCGGGTTTTGCTCTGCTCTGCTTGTCTACCGCACCTGCGGGTTTTGCTCTGCTCTGCTTGTCTACCGCACCTGCGGGTTTTGCTCTGCTCTGCTTGTCTACCGCACCTGTGGGTTTTGCTCTGCTCTGCTTGTCTACCGCACCTGCGGGTTTTGCTCTGCTCTGCTTGTTTACCGCACCTGTGGGTTTTGCTCTGCTCTGCTTGTCTACCGCACCTGCGGGTTTTGCTTTGCTCTGCTTGTCTACCGCACCTGCGGGTTTTGCTCTGCTTTGCTTGTCTACCGCACCTGCGGGTTTTGCTCTGCTCTGCTTGTCTACTGCACCTGCGGGTTTTGCTCTGCTTGTCTACCCACCTGTGGGATTTGCTCTGCTCTGCTTGTCTACCACACCTGCGGGTTTTGCTCTGCTTTGCTTGTCTACTGCACTTGCGGGTTTTGCTCTGCTTTGCTTGTCTACCGCACTTGCGGGTTTTGCTTTGCTCTGCTTGTCTACCGCACCTGCGGGTTTTGCTCTGCTCTGCTTGTCTACCGCACCTGCGGGTTTTGCTCTGCTCTGCTTGTCTACCGCACCTGCGGGTTTTGCTCTGCTCTGCTTGTCTACCGCACCTGTGGGTTTTGCTCTGCTCTGCTTGTCTACCGCACCTGCGGCTCTGTTCCTGTATCCCAGTCTGTACTGGTCCCTATCCTGCCTGCGTTCCTACCTGCCAGTACCCACCCGTCTGCACCCCAGCCGTGCCTGCCAGTACCCACCTGTCTGCATACCAGCCGTGCCTGCCAGTACCCACCTGTCTGTATGCCAGCCTAACCTGCCTGTTCCTGCATTCCCCGGTGTGGGTCAACTGCTGTGACCGGGGTCTGACCTGGAGCAGCACCTGGTCCCTCTGCTCGGACCGAGTTGATACTTAGTCACGCCCCTCCAGGCACTCCTCGGTTCATGTTCCAGTGGGATCACTAACCACGCTCACGCCAGTCCGTCCGGGCGTGTGCGTAACAACCACGCAGGCTCAGAAGAAAAGACCGCCCAGGGTCAGAGGAAAACAATACCCAGGCTCAGAGGAAAAGACCACCCATGCTCAGAGGAAAAGACCGCGAAAGGGCCAGAGGAAAACAATACCCAGGCTCAGAGGAAAATACCACCCAGGCTCAGAAGAAAAGACTGCCCAGAGCCAGAGGAAAACAATACACTGTCCCAGAGCAAAAGGCCACCTAGTCCCAGAAGAAAAGACCTCCCAGTCCCATAGAAAAAGACCATCCAGGGCCAGAGGAAAACAATACCCAGGCTCAGAGGAAAAGACGGCTCAGGCTCAGAAGAAAATACCACCCAGGCCCAGAGGAAAAGACCACCCAGTCCCATAGGAAAAGACCGCCCAGTCGCAGAGGAAGAGACTGCCCAGTCGCAGAGGAAGAGACCGCCCAGTCGCAGAAGAAGAGACCACCCAGTCCCAGAGGAAGAGACCGCCCAGTCCCAGAGGAAAAGATCACCCATGCTTAGTAAAAAAAAAAATCCCACTCAGGCTAAGAGGGAAAGACCGTCCAGGCTTTAAGATAAAGACCGTCCAGGCTCTAAGGAAAAGACTGTCCAGGCTCTAAGATAAAGACCGTCCAGGCTCTAAGGAAAAAACGGTCCAGGCTCTGAGGAAAAGACTGCTCAGGCTCTGAGGAAAAGACTGCTCAGGCTCTGAGGAAAAGACTGCTCAGGCTCAGAGGAAAAGACTGCTCAGGCTCAGAGGAAAAGACTCACCCAGGCTCAGATAAAATTCACTGTCTAGTCTCAGAGGAAAAAACCCAGTCCGGCTCAGAGGAAAAGACCGCCTAGACTCAGAGAAAAAAACTTGGTGAGGGTCAAATGAAAAGACGACCCAACTTGCCCATGCTTAGCAAAAAAAAGAAACCAGTCAGGATTAGAAGAAAAGATCCGCCCAGGCTCAGATGAAAGACTGCCCAAGCTCAGGGGGAAAAACAGTCAGGGTCAGTAGGAAAGAAAAACAGGTCTAGCTCAGAAGAAAAGACCTTGCCCAAGCTCAGAAGAAAAGACCTTGCCCAAGCTCAGAAGAAAAGACCTTGCCCAAGCTCAGAAGAAAAGACCTTGCCCAAGCTCAGAAGAAAAGACCTGCCCGGGCTCAGAAGAAAAGATCCTGCCCAAGCTCAAAAGAAAAGACCCGCCCAGGCTCAGAAGAAGAGATCCTGCCCAAGCTCAGAAGAAAAGACCCGCCCAGGCTCAGAAGAAAAGACCCACCCAGGCTCAGAAGAAGAGATCCTGCCCAAGCTCAGAAGAAAAGACCCGCCCAGGCTCAGAAGAAGAGATCCTGCCCAAGCTCAGTAGAAAAGACCTGCCCAGGCTCAGAAGAAAAGACCCGCCCAGGCTCAGAAGAAAAGACCCGCACAGGCTCAGAAGAAAAGACCCGCCCAGGCTCAGAAGAAAAGATCCTGCCCAAGCTCAGAAGAAAAGACCCGCCCAGGCTCAGAAGAAGAGATCCTGCCCAAGCTCAGTAGAAAAGACCTGCCCAGGCTCAGAAGAAAAGACCCGCCCAGGCTCAGAAGAAAAGATCCTGCCCAAGCTCAGAAGAAAAGACCCGCCCAGGCTCAGAAGAAGAGATCCTGCCCAAGCTCAGAAGAAAAGACCCGCCCAGGCTCAGAAGAAAAGACCCGCCCAGGCTCAGAAGAAGAGATCCTGCCCAAGCTCAGAAGAAAAGACCTGCCCAGGCTCAGAAGAAAAGAACCGCCCAGGCTCAGGGGAAAAAGCCCAGTCAGGCTCAGAGGAAAAAACTAAGAGTGTCTAAGTTCATGACTAAGGGTGCAATGCACTTGAAATGTGTGGATGTCCTAGCTCTGCTATGCATGGCGTTTTATCCATGTTATTTATCTGACCTTTTAACCACTATTTTTTGTATTTACCCACAAATAAAGAAGCTTTGTTTGTTCGTTAAGCTGGAGTATCTATTTTCTACAAAGTAAAAGACACTTTCCAGGCTCTGAAGAAAATACCTGCCCGGGCCCAGATAAAAAAAACTCAGTCAGGAACAAAGGAAAATGCCACCCACCCAAAGGAAAAGCTTGTCCATGCTTAGTAAAAAAAAAAAAACAGCCTCAGAAGAAAAGAACTGCCCAGGCTCAAAAAAAAATACCCGCCCAGGCTCAAACAAAAAGACCCGCCCAGGCTCAAACAAAAAGACCCGCCCAGGCTCCAACAAAAAGACCCGCCCAGGCTCAGGCTCCAACAAAAAGACCCGCCCAGGGTCCAACAAAAAGACCCGCCCAGGCTCCAACAAAAAAACCCGCCCAGGCTCCAACAAAAAGACCCGCCCAGGCTCCAACAAAAAGACCCGCCCAGGCTCCAACAAAAAGACCCGCCCAGGCTCAAACAAAAAGACCCGCCCAGGCTCCAACAAAAAGACCCGCCCAGGCTCAGGCTCCAACAAAAAGACCCGCCCAGGCTCAAACAAAAAGACCCGCCCAGGCTCAAACAAAAAGACCCGCCCAGGCTCCAACAAAAAGACCCGCCCAGGCTCAGGCTCCAACAAAAAGACCCGCCCAGGGTCCAACAAAAAGACCCGCCCAGGCTCCAACAAAAAAACCCGCCCAGGCTCCAACAAAAAAACCCGCCCAGGCTCCAACAAAAAGACCCGCCCAGGCTCCAACAAAAAGACCCGCCCAGGCTCAAACAAAAAGACCCGCCCAGGCTCCAACAAAAAGACCCGCCCAGGCTCAGGCTCCAACAAAAAGACCCGCCCAGGCTCCAACAAAAAGACCCGCCCAGGCTCCAACAAAAAGACCCGCCCAGGCTCCAACAAAAAGACCCGCCCAGGCTCAAACAAAAAGACCCGCCCAGGCTCCAACAAAAAGACCCGCCCAGGCTCAGGCTCCAACAAAAAGACCCGCCCAGGCTCCAACAAAAAGACCCGCCCAGGCTCCAACAAAAAGACAGGCTCAGGCTCCAACAAAAAGACCCACCCAGGCTCAGGCTCCAACAAAAAGACCCACCCAGGCTCAGGCTCCAACAAAAAGACCCGCCCAGGCTCCAACAAAAAGACCCGCCCAGGCTCCAACAAAAAAACCCGCCCAGGCTCCAACAAAAAAACCCGCCCAGGCTCCAACAAAAAGACCCGCCCAGGCTCCAACAAAAAGACCCGCCCAGGCTCAAACAAAAAGACCCGCCCAGGCTCCAACAAAAAGACCCGCCCAGGCTCAGGCTCCAACAAAAAGACCCGCCCAGGCTCCAACAAAAAGACCCGCCCAGGCTCCAACAAAAAGACCCGCCCAGGCTCAAACAAAAAGACCCGCCCAGGCTCCAACAAAAAGACCCGCCCAGGCTCAGGCTCCAACAAAAAGACCCGCCCAGGCTCCAACAAAAAGACCCGCCCAGGCTCCAACAAAAAGACAGGCTCAGGCTCCAACAAAAAGACCCACCCAGGCTCAGGCTCCAACAAAAAGACCCACCCAGGCTCAGGCTCCAACAAAAAGACCCGCCCAGGCTCCAACAAAAAGACCCGCCCAGGCTCCAACAAAAAGACCCGCCCAGGCTCCAACAAAAAGACCCGCCCAGGCTCCAACAAAAAGACCCGCCCAGGCTCCAACAAAAAGACCCGCCCAGGCTCCAACACAAAGACCCGCCCAGGCTCCAACAAAAAGACCCGCCCAGGCTCCAACAAAAAGACAGGCTCAGGCTCCAACAAAAAGACCCACCCAGGCTCAGGCTCCAACAAAAAGACCCGCCCAGGCTCAGGCTCCAACAAAAAGACCCGCCCAGGCTCCAACAAAAAGACCCGCCCAGGCTCCAACAAAAAGACCCGCCCAGGCTCAAACAAAAAGACCCGCCCAGGCTCCAACAAAAAGACCCGCCCAGGCTCAGGCTCCAACAAAAAGACCCGCCCAGGCTCCAACAAAAAGACCCGCCCAGGCTCCAACAAAAAGACAGGCTCAGGCTCCAACAAAAAGACCCACCCAGGCTCAGGCTCCAACAAAAAGACCCACCCAGGCTCAGGCTCCAACAAAAAGACCCGCCCAGGCTCCAACAAAAAGACCCGCCCAGGCTCCAACAAAAAGACCCGCCCAGGCTCAGGCTCCAACAAAAAGACCCGCCCAGGCTCCAACAAAAAGACCCACCCAGGCTCCAACAAAAAGACAGGCTCAGGCTCCAACAAAAAGACCCACCCAGGCTCAGGCTCCAACAAAAAGACCCGCCCAGGCTCCAACAAAAAGACCCGCCCAGGCTCAAACAAAAAGACCCGCCCAGGCTCAGGCTCCAACAAAAAGACCCGCCCAGGCTCAAACAAAAAGACCCGCCCAGGCTCAGGCTCCAACAAAAAGACCCGCCCAGGCTCAAAGGAAAATACCGCCCCGGCTCAGAGGAAAAGACCACTCAGGCTCAAACGAAAAAACACGATCAGGTTTAGAAGAAAAGACAACCCAGGCTCACACAAAAGATCGACCAGGCTTAAAGGAAAGACCTGACCAGGTTTAGGAAAAAAGACCTGCCCAGGATTAGAAAAATACAACCCATACTCTAGATCAACAAAAAGCATAAACTTTAGATGGATCATGAACAGACAAAATCATAGTAACAAAAGGACAGAAGGCTCTAATCACAAGATACAGGTGTATGGCCATTAGTGATGAGCGAGCATGCTTGTTTAACCCTTTCACCGAGCATGCTCAGGTGCTTTCCGAGTATCTTTGGCGTGTTCGCATGCTAAGTTCGAATCCCTGCATCTGCATGATTTATGGATGTTAGCCTCAACACAAGCAGAGATTGCCTGTTTGTTAGGGAATCCTCACATGTGTTGAGGCTGACTAACAGTCATAAATCATGCAGTCGCAGGGACTCGAACTTAATATGCGAGCACGCCAAAGATACTCGGAAAACACCTGAGCATGCTCGGCGAAAGGGTTAAACAAGCACGCTCGCTCATCACTAATGGCCGCACAGGATACAGTTGTATGGCCTCACAGGATACAGGTGTATGGCCGCACAGGATACAGGTGTATGGCCGCACAAGATACAGGTGTATGGCCGCACAAGATACAGGTGTATGGCCGCACAAGATACAGGTGTATGGCCGCACAAGATACAGGTGTATGGCCGCACAGGATACAGGTGTATGGCCGCACAAGTTACAGGTGTATGGCCGCACAGGATACAGGTGTATGGCCGCACAAGATACCGGTGTATGGCCGCACAGGATACAGGTGTATGGCCGCACAGGATACAGGTGTATGGCCTCACAAGTTACAGGTGTATGGCCGCACAGGATACAGGTGTATGGCCGCACAAGATACCGGTGTATGGCCGCACAGGATACAGGTGTATGGCCTCACAGGATACAGGTGTATGGCCGCACAAGATACAGGTGTATGGCCGCACAGGATACTGGCGTATGGCCGCACAGGATACTGGCGTATGGCCGCACAGGATACAGGCGTATGGCCTCACAGGATACAGGTGTATGGCCTCACAAGATACAGGTGTATGGCCGCACAAGATACAGGTGTATGGCCTCACAAGTTACAGGTGTATGGCCGCACAGGATACAGGTGTATGGCCGCACAGGATACAGGTGTATGGCCGCACAGGATACTGGTGTATGGCCTCACAGGATACAGGTGTATGACCGCACAAGATACAGGTGTATGGCCGCACAGGATACAGGTGTATGGCCGCACAAGATACAGGTGTATGGCCGCACAGGATACTGGTGTATGGCCGCACAAGATACAGGTGTATGGTCGCACAGGATACAGGTGTATGGCCGCACAAGATACAGGTGTATGGCCGCACAGGATACTGGTGTATGGCCTCACAGGATACAGGTGTATGGCCGCACAAGATACAGGTGTATGGCCGCACAGGATACAGGTGTATGGCCGCACAGGATACAGGTGTATGGCCTCACAGGATACAGGTGTATGGCCGCACAAGATACAGGTGTATGGTCGCACAGGATACAGGTGTATGGCCTCACAGGATACAGGTGTATGGCCGCACAGGATACAGGTGTATGGCCGCACAGGATACAGGTGTATGGCCGCACAAGATACAGGTGTATGGCCTCACAAGTTACAGATGTATGGCCGCACAGGATACAGGTGTATGGCCGCACAGGATACAGGTGTATGGCCGCACAGGATACAGGTGTATGGCCTCACAGGATTCAGGTGTATGGCCGCACAAGATACAGGTGTATGGCCGCACAGGATACAGGTGTATGGCCGCACAAGATACAGGTGTATGGCCGCACAGGATACAGGTGTATGGCCGCACAAGATACAGGTGTATGGCCGCACAGGATACAGGTGTATGGCCGCACAAGATACAGGTGTATGGCCGCACAGGATACAGGTGTATGGCCGCACAAGATACAGGTGTATGGCCGCACAAGATACTGGTGTATGGCCGCACAAGATACAGGTGTATGGCCGCACAAGATACAGGTGTATGGCCGCACAAGATACTGGTGTATGGCCGCACAGGATACAGGTGTATGGCCTCACAGGATACAGGTGTATGGCCGCACAGGATACAGGTGTATGGCCGCACAAGATACAGGTGTATGGCCGCACAGGATACAGGTGTATGGCCGCACAAGATACAGGTGTATGGCCGCACAGGATACAGGTGTATGGCCGCACAGGATACAGGTGTATGGCCGCACAAGATACAGGTGTATGGCCGCACAAGATACAGGTGTATGGCCGCACAGGATACAGGTGTATGGCCGCACAAGATACAGGTGTATGGCCGCACAAGATACAGGTGTATGGCCGCACAGGATACAGGTGTATGGCCGCACAAGATACAGGTGTATGGCCTCACAAGTTACAGGTGTATGTCCGCACAGGATACAGGTGTATGGCCGCACAGGATACAGGTGTATGGCCGCACAAGATACAGGTGTATGGCCGCACAGGATACAGGTGTATGGCCGCACAGGATACAGGTGTATGGCCGCACAAGATACAGGTGTATGGCCTCACAAGTTACAGGTGTATGGCCGCACAGGATACAGGTGTATGGCCTCACAGGATTCAGGTGTATGGCCGCACAAGATACAGGTGTATGGCCGCACAGGATACAGGTGTATGGCCGCACAAGATACAGGTGTATGGCCGTACAGGATACAGGTGTATGGCCGCACAGGATACAGGTGTATGGCCGCACAGGATACAGGTGTATGGCCGCACAAGATACAGGTGTATGGCCGCACAGGATACAGGTGTATGGCCGCACAAGATACAGGTGTATGGCCGCACAAGATACTGGTGTATGGCCGCACAAGATACAGGTGTATGGCCGCACAGGATACAGGTGTATGGCCGCACAAGATACAGGTGTATGGCCGCACAGGATACAGGTGTATGGCCGCACAGGATACAGGTGTATGGCCGCACAGGATACAGGTGTATGGCCGCACAAGATACAGGTGTATGGCCGCACAGGATACAGGTGTATGGCCCATTTTAGAAAGGTTCAGAACTTCATTCTTGTGCAATAATTAAGCTAAATTTACATAAACCTTGACCGCAGCCCTTTCAATCCTCATGTGCCCTGTTGCAGTTTCCAGGTGGGGAGAGTGTCGACATGTCACCCGCTGTGCTGGGCCACACACATCCTGGGCGATATGTATGCCAGGCAGTGAATAGACAGCATATAACAATGGAGCAGGCTCACAGCTGTCCCTGGAACAAAGAGATGCAGAAGATTCTCATATGTCCTCCAGGTGGCGCTGCAACCTCTGCTACAGTACATGAATGTACAGCCATAGATTGGGGGGGGGAGGCAGAGAACAAATCATAATGCCTGAGCTTCATTCCCCCTGGAAGAGCAGAGCTGGTTGGATCAGCCGCACAGAGATGCCTGTGAGCTCGGGAGCAGGATCAGCCCTCTCCTCTCAGTATCTCCTGTCCCTCATCAGATGCTGAACGCTGCAGACCCCCTGACCAATGCGGCACGACTGGGGGGCTCCACCAGACACTGACTGCACAGGAGGGCATCTTCCCAGCGACAAGAAGTGATCTACATCTCACCTTCCACTGGAAAATCTTCCCAGCAGCAGGCGCATAGGACAGGAGTCATCCTCCCCTTCCCATCTGACAAAGCCGGTGGGTTAACCCTTTCTGCACAAGAGCAATCTCCGCACTCCCTGCATGGACTGACAGAGACTCCTCATCCGCCTTTGTCTAGGTGGGCTCTTGACTATCACTCCCGTCATCGTCATTCAACAATATTTCGGATGAACAAGGACGGATCGATAGCAGGTGTAACTGACGGTGGGCGAGAGCCAATCTGCAGCCACATCCCTCCATATCCCTGGTAACATCTGACCCCCTCCTATCTGCAGTGCCGATCTCAGAAAAAAAGGAAGACCACCAGCCAGATGGAGGGAGCAGCATCTGAATGAAGGATTCATCCTCCGAGACCCTTCCTCCTCCTCCGCCGCCTCATCTCAGCAGACTGAAGACCCTGCAGATGAAGACCTCCCATTTGCATTGAATGGACCTCTGAGGGCCGCGGCAAGAACAGACTGCAGAGCCCAGAACAATCCATTGGGCAGAGACTGACTTCCCTTCATTTACGGGCACCTAATCCCCCTCATTTGGTGCATATTGTTTAGGGGGTAACGCCACTCGTGTCCTGCAATGCAGGCAACAAAGAGCTGTCAATCTCATTCCTCAGCTTGATGCAATTCATCAACCTCTAGCAGATTGGAAATTATTGCTTTACACAGGCTCCTTGGCCTTCTCTCCACCGTCGTCTTGCTCGTGAAGATCTCTGCCAGCATGGGCACTGTCTTGTCCCTGTCACCAGGCTCTCGGAAAGCCAGCCTGTACGATGATGGCTCAGGATCCCTGGCACATTATACAAGTGTCAGCAAAAGCAGCGGACAGAAGCCTGACAAGGCGCTGAAACGACACTCCATGTTCATCCCTGCTCTCACCTGGAAGAGACTGGTGGCCTCCACCAAGAAGAAGACATCGAGGAAGGGAACCGCTAACAGCAATTACCAAAAGGATGTCGCCCATTTAAACCACGAGAATGTGAAAAAATCATTGTCCTGTGCCAATCTCTCCAGCTATGACAGTCAACCCCTGGCACCTCTGAGCTCCAAGCAGATATCCTCCATCAAGAAGGTCTCCAACACCACCGGTGGTGGTTCTCCGAAGAGAGTCATAGTCCAAGCCTCCACTGGTGAACTACTGAAATGCCTTGGAGAATTCCTCTGCAGAAGATGCTACCGACTGAAACACTTATCCCCCACAGACCCTATTCTATGGCTACGTAGTGTGGACCGCTCCTTGCTTCTCCAGGGATGGCAAGACCAGGCCTTCGTCACCCCGGCCAACGTGGTTTTTGTCTACTTGCTCTGCAGGGATGTCATTGATGGGGACTCTGTGGCCACTGAGCATGACTTGCAAGCCACTCTCTTGACTTGCCTGTACCTATCCTACTCTTACATGGGCAATGAGATTTCCTACCCTCTAAAACCCTTTTTGGTAGAAGCAGGCAAAGATGCCTTCTGGGACCGATGTCTTTGTATCATTGATTCCATGAGTGCCAAGATGTTGAGAATTAACGCTGACCCGCACTATTTCACCCAGGTGTTTGCTGACCTAAAAAATGAGGGCAACCGTGATGAATTCTCCAGAGTACTTGACCGGTGACTGTCCTTCAGAGAGTAGACCAAGATCCGTTACAGGTCAGGACTGATATCCCTGGCCGACAACAATGATCCAGTAGCCAAAAAAATTATATAAAAGGACAAAATGGGACCACATTCAACCTTTTGTGCATTGTCTACGTTGAGAGGTGGTGGAGAATTTGAGGCAGCGTAACCACCGACCAACGTGCATATTTGTTTTAGGGCCAGCAAGTGCCTCGCGCTCACATCACCTCCTGTCCCTTTCCTTATGAAGACTTGATACCTTACTTTTTATCACTGTCATCCCAAAGCAATCACCAGACTCTTGCCTCTCGTACAAATACATACAATCCAGGGAGAGGAACATAAATGGGAACGAGATACTCAATGGATTCCATGTTCTCTCCACCACCCGCTGACAGGGTGCGGCCCGGATGTATATTTGCACTGATATAAGTAGCCCCAGCTTCTTTTGGCAGTTGGGTCCAGGTTCTAGAGATAGGTAATGGTGGACAGTGCCGTCCTCTTCTGAGTCCCTCCAGAAATGTGACACTTGTGATGGGTCTGATGTTGCTTTTCTTCTGATGTCTTCAGGTTGTGTGGAAGTTTCCTCGTGCTGCCCTCAAAGTTTTTCCAAAATCATCAAATTCTACTGCAGTTACTCTGATGATTTTAACTTATGTCGAGTCTTGATGGTGTCTTGCAGGTTTGGCCCCAGATTCAGATATGTCCCTCATAGTCTGGAACCCCGGTCCCGGTCACTATGTCGCTCATAGTCTGGGCCCTGTTTCAGGTCACTATGTCACTCATTGCCTGAGCCGAAGTCCCAGTCACAATGTCCCTCGTAGTCTTGGACTTGGCCCTGGTCACTATGTCACTCATAGTCTGGGCCACGGCCCTGGTCACTGTGTCATTCATAGTCTTAGCCCTGGTCGCTATTTTATTTATTGTCTTGGATGCGCCCCTGGTTTCTGTGTCACTCATATTAATGGCCCAGGGGTCACTATGTCACTCATAGTCTTAGCCGTGACTTTGGTCACTATATCACTCATGTTCTGGGCCCCGGTCCTCAGTCATTATGTCACTCATAGTCTGGGCTACGGCCCTGGTCACTATGTCACTCATAGTCTGGGTCACAACCCTGGTTACTGTGTTATGCATAGTCTTGGCCCTGGTCACTATTTTATTCATAGTCTTGGACTCTGCCCTGCTCACTGTGTCACTCATAGTCTTGGCCGTGGCCTTGGTCACTATGTCACTTGTGTTCTGAGCCACGGCCCTGGTCACTATGTCACTTGTGTTCTGAGCCACGGCCCTGGTCACTATGTCACTTGTGTTCTGAGCCACGGCCCTGGTCACTATGTCACTTGTGTTCTGAGCCACCGTCCTGTTCACTATGTCACTTGTGTTCTGGGCCACGGTCCTGTTCACTATGTCACTTGTGTTCTGAGCCACGGCCCTGGTCACTATGTCACTTGTGTTCTGAGCCACGGCCCTGGTCACTATGTCACTTGTGTTCTGAGCCACCGTCCTGTTCACTATGTCACTTGTGTTCTGGGCCACGGTCCTGTTCACTATGTCACTTGTGTTCTGAGCCACGGTCCTGTTCACCATGTCACTTGTGTTCAGAGCCACGGCCTTGGTCACTATGTCACTCATAGCCTTGGCTGTGGCCCTGGTCACTATGTCACTTGTGTTCAGAGCCACGGCCTTGGTCACTATGTCACTCATAGCCTTGGCTGTGGCCCTGGTCACTATGTCACTTGTGTTCAGAGCCACGGCCTTAGTCACTATGTCACTCATAGCCTTGGCCGTGGCCCTGGTCACTATGTCACTCGTGTTCTGGGCCCCAATCCCCAGTCAATATGTCACTCATAGTCTTGGCCCCGATTCCGGTCACTATGTTATACTCCCAGGATTTAGGGTTCATTCTGTAGCAGGGACGGCTCTAATTGTAATTGTAGCTGTGAATGCTTGCCTGGGGGGAGAAGTAGGTTTTGTAAGATCAGGGTGACCCACTATTTCTCACAGGTCAAGCCCGGGCTCTGTTGCTGTTGACTGATCTCCAGGATTATTTCTGGTCACTTAGTGTTAATGCACTGATCTGGCTTTAGGTTAATGAGAATTGGATTGACGCGCTCCGAGCCCGGGACATCTCCTTCCTACAGGGTTTTTTTGTTTCATATCACAGAGCTGGGCCTCTACAGGGGTCTTCTCGGGGCCGACCATGGATCCCACTGTTTACATGGGTTTCTGCATTTATGTAACACGGATTATCATGTTGCAGTCTATTTGATACATTGTTGCACACGATGGTGGGGGGATTTTTTTTTATAGCGTCTGGATACTGTGTTATCTTTAGAGGCAATGCCTAGTATTTCTATATAGGGGAGCAAATGATGGCGTGGGGTCTCCCTATTAATGCCCCCATGTGTCCAATGCAGATGTGATAGCTTTCGTGCAATGTGTGGTATTTTGCAGGGGGGCTGCCCGTCGCTGTTCTCTATATCGGTGGCCATCTTCAGGGCTGATCCGGGATTTAGATGCACGAGGCACCGGGTACCTAAGTCTCTAATAAATGAATGGGTTGGATTGTTGTTTGGATGTAGGGGGCATTTATTTATTTATTTATTTGATCCCAGGAGGGGGACGCCCAGGTTGTATCTATTTCCGCTGTGCATTGTGTATTTTTGGGGCGCTGCTGGGGTGATCTCGCCGCTCACGTGTGTTCATGTGCCAGGATTGTGGGCTGTGCGCTGAGATACCATGGAGCCGGGTGCTAATTGTGCCCCCCGGACGCACTCCAATCTGGGGGGGTGACCTACATCTCTGCCTGTGTCTGCAGAGCGAGAACCGGGGAGAGAAAAGAACAAAAATAACATTTCTAGAGAACGGCTCCCGAGCGGGGGGGACCACAAGAATTGGAGGGGGCATGTAAGAGATGGCTGAGTATGCAGTTATGATCAGCAGCCATATTGGTCTGGTTTTGGGGGGCTGCCAGATCCGTGAGCAGCGCAGTCACCAGTGATGAGCGGATCCTTATTATTACCGGCTGCCAGGTGGGGTGACATCTGCACGTCATGGTATGTTTGAGTCACCGGCAGCGCAGGCGTGGGGGGCCGCCTGACTATAGGGGTGCCATGTATATAACGGGTAGTGATGGGAGACGTGTGCAGAGCAGAGGGGTCATCCTGGGGCTCTGTACTGCCGGCCGCCCATGTTTTACGTCCACACTGGTCACACTGATGGGTCATAAGCCGGCGTCGTACCTCTGGGAGCCTGATCTCCCGCAGGAGCAAGAAATTGGGCATGTTCCCCCCAGCACCTGCAGTCGGGTGCTTCAGGACACCCCAATGCATTAGGTGGTCCGCCGGCCCCAGCAGGTTTCTCCGACTCTCCCCTAAGGTGTATGAGCCATTGTGGCATCCCCCAGTATAACCAGTACTGTGCACCGGCCACCGGAGAGCGCTTCTCACTACTGCGCTCACAGGCACTTGATCTTCTGTACATTAGACTGCTTCCCCAGACTACACAGACTTGTATTATCTGCTGTGCAGAAGACTGCGTCTCCATGTTGTATAAACTTTTATCTGCTGTATAGTAGACTGCATCTCCGTGATGCACAGACCTGTATTATCTACTGTACAGTAGAGTGCATCTTAATACTGCACAGAGTTGTATTATATGCTGTACAGTAGACTGCATCTCCAAGCAACACATACTAGTAGTTTGTTTTACAATAGACTGCCTCTTTATGCTGCACAGACTTGCATTATCTGTAGTACAGTCAAATGAATTTGTTTGCTGCACAGACTCGTATTATCTTCTGTAAAGTATCCTGCATCTTTCTGCTGCAGACTTGTACTACCTGCTGTGCAGTAAACTGCCTCTCCATGTTGCACTGACTTGTATTATTTGCTGCCCAGACCTGTATTATCTGCAGTAAAATGGACTGCATCTCTGTGTTGCTTAGACTTGTGTTATCTGCTGTCTAGTAAGAAGTCTTGCTGTACTGCACAGACATGTATTATCCGCTGTGCAGACTTCATCTCTGCTCTGCACATACATGTATTATCTGCTGTGCAGTAGACTTCATCTCTGTTCTGCACAGACATGTATTATCCGCTGTGCAGTAGACTTCATCTCTGTTCTGCACATACATGTATTATCTGCTGTGCAGTAGACTTCATCTCTGTTCTGCACAGACATGTATTATCTGCTGTGCAGTAGACTTCATCTCTGTTCTGCACAGACATGTATTATCCGCTGTGCAGTAGACTTCATCTCTGCTCTGCACAGACATGTATTATCTGCTGTACAGTAGACTTCATCTCTGTTCTGCACAGACATGTATTATCCGCTGTGCAGTAGACTTCATCTCTGTTCTGCACAGACATGTATTATCTGCTGTACAGTAGACTTCATCTCTGTTCTGCACAGACATGTATTATCCGCTGTACAGTAGACTTCATCTCTGCTCTGCACATACATGTATTATCTGCTGTGCAGTAGACTTCATCTCTGTTCTGCACAGACATGTATTATCTGCTGTGCAGTAGACTTCATCTCTGTTCTGCACAGACATGTATTATCCGCTGTGCAGTAGACTTCATCTCTGCTCTGCACAGACATGTATTATCTGCTGTACAGTAGACTTCATCTCTGTTCTGCACAGACATGTATTATCCGCTGTGCAGTAGACTTCATCTCTGTTCTGCACAGACATGTATTATCTGCTGTGCAGTAGACTTCATCTCTGTTCTGCACAGACATGTATTATCTGCTGTGCAGTAGACTTCATCTCTGTTCTGCACAGACATGTAATATCTGCTGTGCAGTAGACTTCATCTCTGTTCTGCACAGACATGTATTATCCGCTGTGCAGTAGACTTCATCTCTGCTCTGCACAGACATGTATTATCTGCTGTGCAGTAGACTTCATCTCTGTTCTGCACAGACATGTATTATCTGCTGTACAGTAGACTTCATCTCTGCTCTGCACAGACATGTATTATCTGCTGTGCAGTAGACTTCATCTCTGTTCTGCACAGACATGTATTATCTGCTGTACAGTAGACTTCATCTCTGCTCTGCACATACATGTATTATCTGCTGTGCAGTAGACTTCATCTCTGTTCTGCACAGACATGTATTATCTGCTGTGCAGTAGACTTCATCTCTGTTCTGCACAGACATGTATTATCTGCTGTACAGTAGACTTCATCTCTGCTCTGCACAGACATGTATTATCTGCTGTGCAGTAGACTTCATCTCTGTTCTGCACAGACATGTATTATCTGCTGTACAGTAGACTTAATCTCTGTTCTGCACAGACATGTATTATCTGCTGTGCCGTAGACTTCATCTCTGTTCTGCACAGACATGTATTATCTGCTGTACAGTAGACTTCATCTCTGTTCTGCACAGACATGTATTATCTGCTGTACAGTAGACTTCATCTCTGTTCTGCACAGACATGTATTATCTGCTGTGCAGTAGACATCATCTCTGTTCTGCACAGACATGTATTATCTGCTGTACAGTAGACTTCATCTCTGCTCTGCAGACATGTATTATCTGCTGTACAGTAGACTTCATCTCTGTTCTGCACATACATGTATTATCTGCTGTGCCGTAGACTTCATCTCTGCTCTGCACAGACATGTATTATCTGCTGTACAGTAGACTTCATCTCTGTTCTGCACAGACATGTATTATCTGCTGTACAGTAGACTTCATCTCTGTTCTGCACAGACATGTATTATCTGCTGTGCAGTAGACTTCATCTCTGTTCTGCACAGACATGTATTATCTGCTGTGCAGTAGACTTCATCTCTGTTCTGCACAGACATGTATTATCTGCTGTACAGTAGACTTCATCTCTGCTCTGCACAGACATGTATTATCTGCTGTGCAGTAGACTTCATCTCTGCTCTGCACAGACATGTATTATCTGCTGTGCAGTAGACTTCATCTCTGCTCTGCACAGACATGTATTATCTGCTGTACAGTAGACTTCATCTCTGTTCTGCACAGACATGTATTATCTGCTGTGCAGTAGACATCATCTCTGTTCTGCACAGACATGTATTATCTGCTGTACAGTAGACTTCATCTCTGTTCTGCACAGACATGTATTATCTGCTGTGCAGTAGACATCATCTCTGTTCTGCACAGACATGTATTATCTGCTGTGCAGTAGACTTCATCTCTGCTCTGCACAGACATGTATTATCTGCTGTACAGTAGACTTCATCTCTGTTCTGCACAGACATGTATTATCTGCTGTGCAGTAGACATCATCTCTGTTCTGCACAGACATGTATTATCTGCTGTGCAGTAGACTTCATCTCTGCTCTGCACAGACATGTATTATCTGCTGTACAGTAGACTTCATCTCTGTTCTGCACAGACATGTATTATCTGCTGTGCAGTAGACTTCATCTCTGTTCTGCACAGACATGTATTATCTGCTGTGCAGTAGACTTCATCTCTGTTCTGCACAGACATGTATTATCTGCTGTACAGTAGACTTCATCTCTGCTCTGCACAGACATGTATTATCTGCTGTGCAGTAGACTTCATCTCTGCTCTGCACACACATGTATTATCTGCTGTACAGTAGACTTCATCTCTGTTCTGCACAGACATGTATTATCTGCTGTACAGTAGACTTCATCTCTGTTCTGCACAGACATGTATTATCTGCTGTGCAGTAGACTTCATCTCTGTTCTGCACAGACATGTATTATCTGCTGTGCAGTAGACTTCATCTCTGTTCTGCACAGACATGTATTATCTGCTGTACAGTAGACTTCATCTCTGTTCTGCACAGACATGTATTAACTGCTGTGCAGTAGACTTCATCTCTGTTCTGCACAGACATGTATTATCCGCTGTGCAGTAGACTTCATCTCTGTTCTGCCCATACATGTAATATCTGCTGTGCAGTAGACTTCATCTCTGTTCTGCACAGACATGTATTATCTGCTGTGCAGTAGACTTCATCTCTGTTCTGCACATACATGTATTATCTGCTGTGCAGTAGACTTCATCTCTGTTCTGCCCATACATGTATTATCTGCTGTACAGTAGACTTCATCTCTGTTCTGCACAGACATGTATTATCTGCTGTGCAGTAGACTTCATCTCTGTTCTGCACAGACATGTATTATCTGCTGTGCAGTAGACTTCATCTCTGTTCTGCACATACATGTATTATCTGCTGTGCAGTAGACTTCATCTCTGTTCTGCCCATACATGTATTATCTGCTGTGCAGTAGACTTCATCTCTGTTCTGCACAGACATGTATTATCTGCTGTGCAGTAGACTTCATCTCTGTTCTGCACATACATGTATTATCTGCTGTGCAGTAGACTTCATCTCTGTTCTGCACATACATGTATTATCTGCTGTGCAGTAGACTTCATCTCTGTTCTGCACAGACATGTATTATCTGCTGTACAGTAGACTTCATCTCTGTTCTGCACAGACATGTAGTATCTGCTGTGCAGTAGACTTCATCTCTGTTCTGCACAGACATGTATTATCCGCTGTGCAGTAGACTTCATCTCTGTTCAGCACAGACATGTATTATCCGCTGTGCAGTAGACTTCATCTCTGCTCTGCACATACATGTATTATCTGCTGTGCAGTAGACTTCATCTCTGTTCTGCACAGACATGTATTATCCGCTGTGCAGTAGACTTCATCTCTGCTCTGCACAGACATGTATTATCTGCTGTACAGTAGACTTCATCTCTGTTCTGCACAGACATGTATTATCCGCTGTGCAGTAGACTTCATCTCTGTTCTGCACAGACATGTATTATCTGCTGTACAGCAGACTTCATCTCTGTTCTGCACAGACATGTATTATCTGCTGTACAGTAGACTTCATCTCTGCTCTGCACAGACATGTATTATCTGCTGTGCAGTAGACTTCATCTCTGTTCTGCACAGACATGTATTATCTGCTGTACAGTAGACTTCATCTCTGCTCTGCACATACATGTATTATCTGCTGTGCAGTAGACTTCATCTCTGTTCTGCACAGACATGTATTATCTGCTGTGCAGTAGACTTCATCTCTGTTCTGCACAGACATGTATTATCTGCTGTGCAGTAGACATCATCTCTGTTCTGCACAGACATGTATTATCTGCTGTACAGTAGACTTCATCTCTGTTCTGCACAGACATGTATTATCTGCTGTGCAGTAGACATCATCTCTGTTCTGCACAGACATGTATTATCTGCTGTGCAGTAGACTGCATCTGTATTTTGCACAGACATGTATTATCTGCTGTGGAGTAAACTGCATCTTTGTTTTGCATATACATGTATTATTTGCTGTACAGTAGACATCATCTCTGTTCTGCACAGACATGTATTATCTGCTGTGCAGTAGACATCATCTCTGTTCTGCACAGACATGTATTATCTGCTGTACAGTAGACATCATCTCTGTTCTGCACAGACATGTATTATCTGCTGTGCAGTAGACTGCATCTGTATTTTGCACAGACATGTATTATCTGCTGTGCAGTAGACTGCATCTGTATTTTGCACAGACATGTATTATCTGCTGTACAGTAGACTTCATCTCTGTTCTGCACAGACATGTATTATCTGCTGTGCAGTAGACATCATCTCTGTTCTGCACAGACATGTATTATCTGCTGTGCAGTAGACTGCATCTGTATTTTGCACAGACATGTATTATCTGCTGTGCAGTAGACTGCATCTGTATTTTGCACAGACATGTATTATCTGCTGTGTAGTAAACTGCATCTTTGTTTTGCATATACATGTATTATTTGCTGTACAGTAGACTGCATCTGTTTTCTGCACAGTAGACTGACTGTCCATGCTGAACGCCTGTGTTATCTGCTGTATAGTAGATTTGATTACCTCTCTGTACTGTTCAGACTTGTATTATTATTAGCTGCAGAGCAGACTGACTCTACATTCTGCACAGACTTTTTGCAGTGAAACAAGGGAAAAACTTAAACTTTGAGAAACTTGAAAAAAATGTGTGTCCCCCCCCCCCCGTACAGCCGGCTCTGCTGATAACTATTTCATAGCTAAGAGGCTTCATCCCATCATTACCAGCAATATCTGTATCTGCTCCGAGCAGCTCTGGGGTCAAATGAGATTTGCTTAAAAATTAAGAGTTTATTTATTTTATTATATGGAGGAAAAAATATAAAATTTTGCGGATGTGTGTCCCGGTGATGGTGACTGGCAATGACCTGATCAGCTTCACTGTAGTGTATGGGAATGAGCTGCAATACCACACACAACCTGAGGACAGTTGGGGCGCTGTTTCCAGGAGAAAGCAGCCATGTTTAATCAATCCTGAACAGATTTTATTTTTTGGGGGTGATTATTTATCATTCACAGGTCTGGGCTGACAATGTTGAGAACCCCCCTGGGCCGAGTATTGCTAATAATGTAGGAAGTCTCCTGATCAGAGATGAGCACATTGATGTCCCCGAATTTAACAATGGTGGGAGTTTTCTTTTTTGCATCCCCTGTCTGCGGCAATGGATCAGCTGAATCCGCGCCTCTCTCCCCTCAATGATGTTGTGGATATAATAGAAACGCTTCAATGTGAATGGAGCCACTCGGCACTTACATGTCGCCACACTGGATAGCTGCCCTATACCGTGGCGGTGGAGCGCGGCACAGAACTGTATATATTAGAGGCGGTGATGATATTTTCATGTCTCGGTGTGTGTGCTGCATGAATTCCGTGTTTGAAGATTTTTTTCCCACAATTTGTAAATTATTTAATTTATAAGGGAACAGAAAAAAATGTAAAAAAAAAAGTAAAAAAAAAAAAAAAAAGTCAGAAAAAAGTAAAGTCCTCTTCTGGCGGCTTCTTTTGTGTTTCTATGGACGACGCGCGTTTTGTTTGTAGACTTTTTTTCTATGTGCCGACACTGGAAATTCTTGTTTTCTTCTTGACGAGCCTCATCGCGGCTCCAGAAACTACAAAAAAGGATAAGTAGAAGCCTCCGTCCGCTTTCCGGCCCTCGCCTGGATCAGGAGAGGGAGGTCGGGGCTCCTTGTACTTTACATTGGATTGCGGGACAAGCACTAAAAGCTTCACCTCAGGAAGTACCGTGAAGACACAATATGGCCGCCCGTGTATGACGTGTACATGTAGATGTCAGGATGGGGCTGGGAGCAGAGGAAGGCGGTTGGGACATTTTTGAGAAGGGGGAGGGGAAATAAAATGGATACTTGTAGGTTTGTCTTGTCTGTGCAGGATGTGTGGTTGCTGGATCAAGGCTGGGTACCGCGGGTAATGTGGGGGGCACTGTCAGGGCAGGGGGCGCTCTCACCCTCCTACTGATGGGACAGTGGCACTTTTCAATAAAATGATAAAAATGGATTTCTGTTCTGTCGTCTTTACTTCACATTGCACGATGGGTTTGGAAATTATTCTTGAATCCAACAGGAAAGAGTCCGCAGCAACATCTAAAAATCAGATGACAAAGCTGAAAATGTGTTACTATGTATCAGCCTAAGCAATCTGCAGATCGTATCCTGTATCTGTGTATGCAGGGAGCTCCCCCTAGTGGTGACAGCAGACACGATCTTATCCTGTATCTCTGTATACAAGGAGCTCCCACTAGTGGTGGCTGCAGACAGAATCTTATCATGTATCTCTGTATACAGGGAGCTCCCCCTACTGGTGGCTGCAGACAGGATCTTATCATGTATCTCTGTATACAGGGAGCTCCCCTAGTGGTGGCTGCTGACAGAATCTTATCATGTATCTCTGTATACAGGGAGCTCCCCCTAGTGGTGTCTGCAGATAGAATCTTATCATGTATCTCTGTATACAGGGAGCTCCCCCTAGTGGTGGCTGCAGACAGAATCTTATCATGTATCTCTGTATACAGGGAGCTCCCCCTAGTGGTGGCTGCAGACAGGATCTTATGATGTATCTCTGTATACAGGGAGCTCCCCCTAGTGGTGGCTGCAGATAGAATCTTATCATGTATCTCTATACAGGGAGCTCTCCCTAGTGGTGGCTGCCGACAGGATCTTATCATGTATCTCTGTATACAGGGAGCTCCCTCTAGTGGTGGCTGCAGACAGAATCTTATCATGTATCTCTGTATACAGGGAGCTCCCCCTAGTGGTGGCTGCAGACAGGATCTTATCATGTATCTCTGTATACAGGGAGCTCCCCCTAGTGGTGGCTGCAGACAGAATCTTATCATGTATCTCTGTATACAGGGAGCTCCCCCTAGTGGTGGCTGCAGACAGGATCTTATGATGTATCTCTGTATACAGGGAGCTCCCCCTAGTGGTGGCTGCAGACAGGATCTTATCATGTATCTCTGTATACAGGGAGCTCCCCCTAGTGGTGGCTGCAGACAGGATCTTATCATGTATCTCTGTATACAGGGAGCTCCCTCTAGTGGTGGCTGCAGACAGAATCTTATCATGTATCTCTATACAGGGAGCTCTCCCTAGTGGTGGCTGCAGACAGGATCTTATCATGTATCTCTGTATACAGTGAGCTCCCCCTAGTGGTGGCTGCAGACAGGATCTTATCATGTATCTCTGTATACAGGGAGCTCCCCCTAGTGGTGGCTGCAGACAGGATCTTATCATGTATCTCTGTATACAGGGAGCTCCCCCTAGTGGTGGCTGCAGACAGAATCTTATCATGTATCTCTATACAGGGAGCTCTCCCTAGTGGTGGCTGCCGACAGGATCTTATCATGTATCTCTGTATACAGGGAGCTCCCTCTAGTGGTGGCTGCAGACAGAATCTTATCATGTATCTCTATATACAGGGAGCTCCCCCTAGTGGTGGCTGCCGACAGAATCTTATCATGTATGTCTGTATACAGGGATCTCCCCCTAGTGGTGGCTGCAGACAGAATCTTATCATATATCTCTGTATACAGGGAGCTCCACCTAGTGGTGGCTGCAGACAGGATCTTATCATGTATCTCTATATATAGGGAGCTCCCGCGAGTGGTGGCTGCAGACAGGATCTTATCATGTATCTCTGTATACAGGGAGCTCCCCCTAGTGGTGGCTGGAGACAGGATTTTATCATGTTTCTCTGTATACAGGGAGTTCCCCCTAGTGGTGGTTGCAGACAGAATCTTATCATGTATCTCTGTATACAGGGAGCTCCCTCTACTGGTGACTGCAGACAGGATCTTATCACGTATCTCTGTATACAGGGAGCTCCCCCTAGTGGTGGCTGCAGACAGAGTCTTATCACGTATCTCTGTATACAGGAAGCTCCCCCTAGTGGTGGCTGCAGACAGAATCTTATCACGTATCTCTGTATACAGGAAGCTCCCCCTAGTGGTGGCTGCAGACAGAATCTTATCATGTATCTCTGTATACAGGGAGCTCCCCCTAGTGGCGGCTGCAGACAGGATCTTATCATGTATCTCTGTATACAGAGAGCTCCCCCTACTGGTGGCTGCAGACAGAGTCTTATCATGTATCTCTGTATACAGGGAGCTCCCCCTAGTGGTGGCTGCAGACAGAGTCTTATCATGTATCTCTGTATACAGGGAGCTCCCCCTAGTGGTAGCTGCAGACAGAATCTTATCATGCATCTCTGTATACAGGAAGCTCCCCCTACTGGTGGCTGCAGACAGAATCTTATCATGTATCTTTGTATACAGGGAGCTCCCCCTAGTGGTGGCTGCAGAGAGAATCTTATCATGTATCTCTGTATACAGGGAGCTCCTCCTAGTGGTGGCTGCAGACAGAATCTTATCATGTATCTCTGTATACAGGGAGCTCCCCCTAGTGGTGGCTGCAGACAGAATCTTATCATGTATCTCTGTATACAGGGAGCTCCCCCTAGTGGTGGCTGCAGACAGGATCTTATCATGTATCTCTGTATACAGGGAGCTCCCCCTAGTGGTGGCTGCGGACAGAATCTTATCATGTATCTCTGTATGTGGAGAGAGAGAGAACAAAAGTTATAAAACCGTTGCAATGCTTTAATATAATTTATTTTTCAAGAGTTTTGCTTCTGGTCAGTGAATGGAGACAATAATTATTTAACTCCAAAGGCTAAAATCCCATCTTCCCCTGGTGTTGCTCACGCAGTTGATAGTTTGTTACAATGTATCAGTGCAGGGCTATCAGCCTGGAGTACGGAAGAGATTTGTGCTGGGAGATGAGGATTGTTTATACTGGATACAAATGTATGAAGCCTTCAGCTTTGAGACGTATAATGAGAGGTTTTCATTCTGACGATTTGTTACAGTGAGGCAGTCCGGCTGCAGAGCTGACGCTTGCTGTGCAGGTCGGATTATGCCGTAGTCTCTTTCCCAATCCTTGGCATCTTCAGACATGGAGTCAGGCAGCGGCAGGAGACAGATGGTCCTGGTCCTGCAGATCCTGGACGCTGCTTCCACCATCAGTATAATCTCAGGTACAACACCGATCCATGGAGCTCCGCTTAGTGCAGGGGCGAGTTTTATTCCATGTTTTTTCCTGTCCCCCTCAGACCCTCCATAAGCATCACACAATGTGTCCTTTTTTAAGTGACCTTCCTGCTATTTCATTTAACCTATAGAATGAGGGAGCAATAAAAGGGATTGAATATTAAGCTGCTCTATAACGTCGGCCTTTTAATGTGGGGGTGTCTAGTACCTATTTAGGCAGTGACTATGGGAGGAACACGGGGGAGGGGGCGGTGAGAGCAGAGACGCTCTGTGAATACTTACAGTTAGGTCCATATATATTTGGACAGAGACAACATTTTTCTAGTTTTGGTTCTAGACATTACCACAATGAATTTTACACAAAACAATTCAGATGCAGTTGAAGTTCAGACTTTCCGCTTTCATTTGAGGGTATCCACATTAAAATTGGATGAAGGGTTTAGGAGTTTCAGCTCCTTAACATGTGCCACCCTGTTTTTAAAGGGACCAAAAGTAATTGGACAGATTAAATAATTGTAAATAAAATGTTCATTTCTAGTACTTGGTTGAAAACCCTTTGTTGGCAATGACTGCCTGAAGTCTTGAACTCATGGACATCACCAGACGCTGGGTTTCCTCCTTTTTGATGCTCGGCCAGGCCTTCACTGTGGCGGTTTTCAGTTGCTGTTTGTTTGTGGGCCTTTCTGTCTGAAGTTTAGTCTTTAACAAGTGAAATGCTGCTCAATTGGGTTGAGATCAGGTGACTGACTTGGCCATTCAAGAATATTCCACTTCTCTGCTTTAATAAACTCCTGGGTTGCTTTGGCTTTATGTTTTGGGTCATTGTCCATCTGTAGTATGAAACGACGACCGATCAGTTTGGCTGCATTTGGCTGGATCTGAGCACACAGTATGGCTCTGAAGACATCAGAATTCATTCGGCTGATTCTGTCCTGTGTCACATCATCAATAAACACTAGTGACCCAGTGCCACTGGCAGCCATGCATGCCCGCGCCATCACACTGCCTCCGCCATGTTTTACAGATGATGTGGTATGCTTAGGATCATGAGCTGTACCACGCCTTCACCATACTTTTCTCTCTCCATCATTCTGGTAGAGGTTGATCTTCGTTTCATCTGTCCATAGAATGTTCTTCCTGAACTGTGCTGGCTTTTTTAGATGTTTTTTAGCAAAGTCCAGTCTAGGCTTTTTCTTCTTGATGCTTATGAGTGGCTTGCACCGTGCAGTGAACCCTCTGTAGTTACTTTCATGCAGTCTTCTCTTTATGGTAGATTTGGATATTGATACGCCTACCTCCTGGAGAGTGTTGTTCACTTGGTTGGCTGTTGTGAAGGGGTTTCTCTTCACCGTGGAGATTATTCTGCGATCATCCACCACTGTTGTCTTCCGTGGGCGCCCAGGTCTTTTTGCATTGATGAGTTCACCAGTGCTTTCTTTCTTTCTCAGGATGCACCAAACTGTAGATTTTGCCACTCCTAATATTGTAGCAATTTCTCGGATGGGTTTTTTCTGTTTTTGCAGCTTAAGGATGGCTTGTTTCACCTGCATGGAGAGCTCCTTTGACCGCATGTTTACTTCACAGCAAAACCTTCCAAATGCAAACACCACACCTCACATCAACTCCAGGCCTTTTATCTGCTTAATTGAGAATGACATAACGAAGGGATTGCCCACACCTGTCCATGAAATAGCCTTGGAGTCAATTGTCCAATTACTTTTGGTCCCTTTAAAAACAGGGTGGCCCATGTTAAGGAGCCGAAACTCCTAAACCCTTCATCCAATTTTAATGTGGAAACCCTCAAATGAAAGCTGAAAGTCTGAACTTCAACTGCATCTGAATTGTTTTGTGTAAAATTAATTGTGGTAATGTCTAGAACCAAAATTAGAAAAATGTTGTCTCTGTCCAAATATATATGGACCTAACTGTATATGGGTATGTGGATGGGTGACCAAACTTTGGCAAATGTTGTATGCAACTTTCTGTTTTTAGTTATTAAAGGGAATGCAGCTCTGAGGCACAAAGTGCAGCTCCACCAGGTGACATTCGGAGCGAGCTGACAGAACCGGAGCCGCCACACGAGCTTGGAAGGTTTATTATTTGGCAATTTCATAAGATAGTTTAATCTTTAAATTCTCAACGTTTCTTCAGTTCTGGGATCAGATCCCCGGCCAGCGCAACACCAGACCGGTGCGGCACCTGCGGAAGTCGGGCTGAACTATGTCCGCTCTCATCTCCACGGAGATCGCTCGCTGTCTGCCTCGGTCGTTCATCTGGATGCAGTTGGTGACTTTCACTGAGAATTCCTGATGTGTCCTGTGGGAAGAAGATGACGTGGAGATCAGTACAGAAGAAACTGTTCTACTCCAGTCACATCCAAAGCAGCACGCACCTTTCTTCAGACTGCCATGTGGAAACCATCATATATGTGACGTAACAGCACAATGCCTCCCATAATAACAGCCACAGAAGCGCCACAGTGTTCAGCCTCTATGCCCCCTGGTGCCACCATAAAGCCCCTATAACTGCCAGTCACAGCGCCTCCATGATGGCCATGAAGACCCCCAATGGTAAGCCAGAGTGCCCTTTACAGCCATGGAGCCTGGAAATTGTCATCCACAGTACTGTAACCATAGCCATAAAGCTTTCCTCAGTCACAGGGTCCCCACAATAGTTACACAGCCTCCTTAATTCTCAAAGTACCCCCACACTGATAGCCATAGGACCCCATAATTATCAGTGCTCCCATTAAAGGAAGAATGTCTCCGTAATCATAGTCATAAGACCCCATAAAAGTCAGTAACAGCGACCTCATAATAGCCACAATGTGCCAGTAATGATAGCCGTAAAGCTTCCCTGATTGTCAGCCACGGATCCCCATGATAGTTATAGAGCCTTCTTAATTCTCAGTCAAAGTAACCCCATAATGACAGCCATAGGGCTCCATTGTCAGTGCCCTCATAATAGTCAAAGAGCCCCCGCATTTATATAGCTATGGAGCCGCCATGATAGCCACAATGCTCCCATAACTGCCTTAGTGCCCCCACTATGATAGCCACTGGCTGCATAATAAGAGCCTCAGTCGCTTGGATGGAGCTGGGGCCCCTGCTGCTCCGCACACAGTGTCCCCTTATTACGCCGGACTATTCACCTGCAGAGCATTGCAAGGACGCCCTGCCCTGACCAATGACCTTGAGGTCAGAGGGCACATGTGACCACTGCTGCCCATCTGGCCGGCCCCTCTCATGCCAGGGCTGACCCAGCAGTGTGGTGACTGACAGCAGAGCGGTGACTGACAGCTGTCCTGCCCCCTCCTCTCCATACGGCTATTACCAGGGGCTTCAGCTCAGCTCTGGTGTCACTGTGATTGGGATTTTATGGGCTGGTTCGTGACACCGGAAATTTTAATATGAGTGGAGGGTCTCTCTAATCGACCCACAATGAACCACATTATTAACCCTTTAACCATTCTGCTCAGTGTCACAAGGGCTCATTGTTATATAGGGAGATTTAGAAAGGATGAGCCATAACTGGGGGCTTCTGACTTCACATCCTGTGCCCCCCTGATGGTGCAGATAGTTATCTGTGGGCCACTCAGCCTCTAATGGGAAGCATGAGGGGGGGAGACAAAGGCCTGTGTGACTGGGGCTGCGTGCCACCGCCGGCTAATTGACTTTAATTGATTGCATTAGAGAATATACTATTTATAACAAGCTGCAGCGCGGGGAGCGGAGCCAGCACTGACTAATGTGCCGCTCACACCAGGAAGGGACCCAAGAGCGAGTGACGGGGACCCCACTGCAACACCAGAAAGAGCAATCGGACAGATGTAACACGATTCTGTGGAGACCCCCAATAATCTGGAAATGACCCTAATAAACGTCGTCTATGTTTAGGCTCCTTGCCTCTTCCAAGTTCTTTGCTTGCTGCAAGTGAATGAGATTTTGTTCACATCCAGAGGCAAAAAAAACTTTTTCTGACCTAATACTTATCAAACGGAGGGTTTGCTACAATGTATCAGTCTAGGCCAAAAAAACGGATCTGTTGCAAATGGAGGAAAACCGGATGTGCGCAATGTATCAGTCAGAAGCCCAAGCAGGTTATAGATCGGTGTTTCCAGTCATCATGTTCTCAGGATTCCCATCGTGCCGCACAGGTGAGAGAATTCCTGATACTTTGATAATTCTTCCATCACCTGCGCAATAATAAGGAAATCCTGAGAACACGATCTGTCGGGGCCGGGAGGACTGGAGACACCGATCTATAACCTGCTTGGGCTTCTGACTGATACATTGCACACATCCGGTTTTCCTCCATTTGCAACAGATCCGTTTTTTTACGCTTAATGGATCGGTGTCGATTACTGGACTTGTGAACTTGCACTGATACATTGTAACAAACTCTATATCACAGAGGATTGTTCACATTGCATGAATTGTAACAAGTCTTCTGCGGGGCGATGTTCTGCCAGAATGTTAGAAAAACACTAAGATCAGCGGAGAGTGGGAACGTTGTCACTGCTTGGGCTCCGCTACTCCACATGTGACATATTAATACCGCACAAGAGATCTGCTAGTATTAACACTGCCGAAAAATACATGGAAGATGGAGCCGGCCCGGGCCAGAGGGACAATCTCCAGGGCACAAAGGCCCGATTCATCATTTCGGGGGATTTTTAAGTCACTCTTCTTTTTTTGTCTTATGGTATTCATTGATGTTTTATGCTCCAAATTCTTCTAAATAGCGCATATTACAAAATGTAATAAGACCCTTTATTTCTTTACCATTTTTGCACCTTTGTAGATAAAAAAAAGACATTTATTTCATTAAAATGTCACACATAAGTCCATGATTTGCAGAAAGAGTTTTGGAATACTTTTGCGTAAAAATTGCACATAATAAATGTGAGGCAAACATCTGGATTACCAAAACCTCACCGGCAATGGCGGAAACAGGAAAAGCCGGATAGAAATAGAAGAAACAAGAATTGGCCCTAAAATGTGATAAATAGTGTTGAGCGATACCTTCCGATATCAGGAAATATCGGATCGGATTGGATCGGACCGATACCCAAAAAATATCGGATATCGCCGATTCCGATACCGGAAACCAATGCAAGTCAATGGGACACAAATATCGGAATGAAAATAAACCCTTTCTTTCCTTGTAGGTTAATTCTACATGAAGGAAAACAACTAAGAATAATGTAGATTGTATTACGCGAAAAGCCGGCAATTCAGCAGCGGCATACACCGGTACCCGGCAATTTACAACAGAAAGAATAGACCTTCACACATAGATTAGATAGATAGAAATATGTCAGTCACATATATATGAAGTACAGTGATAGTGTTGGTTACTGTACGTGTCATTTAGTGTTAAAGGATTTATAAAAAAAAAAATAATATAATAAATTCTCCTGCGCTTGCAGTGAGCGTGAGAGAATTCTCCTGCGCTCACCGCATGCGCAGGAGAATTTTCCCACGTTGTCAGTGACGTGCATGAGGTGAGCCGAGTTCAATGGACATGACCTCGGCTCATCTTTATGCCGTCATCACAGCCAGACACTGAGGAGCACAAGCATGCCTGAACTTCTCAGTGTCTGCGGCATGGCAAGCTGGATGGCAGCGTTCTGCTGCGGTCCAGCCTGTCATGTGAATGTAGCAGAGCTGGAGCCGTCGTGGGAACCATGGAAAGGTAAGGATGATGTTGCTTTATTATTTTATTTTTATTGCAGAAGACATTGGCTTCAGCTGGAATGGGCGTGATGGTAAGTATGGTTTAATTTAGAACAATAAAGAATTGTGTCTTTATTTCAATTAAAGGACTTTATTCTGGGTGTTTGTGGGGTTTTTTAACTTTGACTATGGGGTTAGTAATGGGGGTGTCTTATAGACGCCTCTCCATTACTATCCTGGGCTTGATGTCAGCTGGCATTATAAGCTGACATCAACCCCAACCCTATTACCCCACTGCCACCGCTACAGGGCAGTGAGAAGAGCGAGGCTAAGTGCCAGAATTGGCGCATCCTATGGATGCGCCATTTCTGCGACAGCTGACGGCTGGTGTTTCTAGCCTGGGAGGGGGCCAATATTCATGGCACCCTTCCTGGGCTATTAATATCAGCCCCCAGCTGTCTGCCTAGCCTTTGCTAGCTATTAAAATAGGGGGGATCCCACATCATTTTTTTTGGGGTCCCCCATTTTAATAGCTAGTAAAGGCTAGGTATTCAGCTGGGGGCTGATATTAGTAGCCTGGGAAGCTCCGTGGGTATTACCCCCTTCCCAGGCTTCAAACATTTGCCCCAGCCGTCTGCTTAACCTCCGCTAGAGACTAAAATTAAGGGGAACCCCACGCCAATTTTTTTTTTAATAAATCCTTTATTTTAACACTAAATGACAAGTACAGTAACCAACACTGTCACTGTACTTATTATATATGTGACTGACATGTTTCTATGTATCTAATCTATGTGTGAAGCTTTATTCTTTCTGTTCTAAATTGTCGGGTACCGGTGTATGCCGCTGATGAATTGCCGGCCGGCTTTTTTAAAGAGACGGTGCATGAAAACACTATTATTTTTTTTAATAAATCCTTTAACACTAAATAACAAGTACAGTAACCAACACTGTCACTGTACTTCATATATATGTGACTGACATGTTTCAATGTATCTAATCTATGTGTGATTCTCTATTCCTTCTATTCTAAATTGTCGGGTACCGGTGTATGCCGCTGATGAATTGCCGGCCGGCTTTTTTTAAGATACGGTACATGAAAACACTATTATTTTTTTTAATAAATCCTTTACACTAAATGACAAGTACAGTAAGCTGAGCGCTGCCATCCAGCTTGTCATCCTTCAGAGACACTGCAGAGCGCAGGCATTATGGGAACTTCCGATTCCGGTATTCGATATTCTGAAAGTATCGGAACTCAGTATCGGAACTCAGTATCGGAATGCTCAACACTAGTGATAAACCCAACACTAAGAAGGGAGAAGTCACATGTCGATTACTACAATCATAAGGATACTCCAATGCTAAGTAATAATTCAATTCATTCGTTTTTTCACCCTCAACAGGATAAAGCACAACCCCCTCTCCATGAGGAGACTGAGGGCAACTGTACACAGGATATATCGGCCCCAAGGAAACATTTGTCACTGTCACTAATATAATACTGCCCCCTATGTACAAGAATATAACTAATATAATACTGCCCCCTATGTACAAGAATATAACTACTATAATACTGCCCCCTATGTACAAGAATATAATTTCTATAATACTGCCCCCTATGTACAAGAATATAACTACTATAATACTGCCCCTATGTACAAGAATATAACTACTATAATACTGCCCCTATGTACAAGAATATAACTACTATAATACTGCTCTTATGTACAAGAATATAACTACTATAATACTGCTCCAATGTACAAGAATATAACTACTATAATACTGCCCCTATGTACAAGAATACAACTACTATAATACTGCCCCTATGTACAAGAATATAACTACTATAATACTGCTCCTATGTACAAGAATATAACTACTATAATACTGCTCCTATGTACAAGAATATAACTACTATAATACTGCCCCTATGTACAAGAATATAACTACTATAATACTGCCCCTATGTACAAGAATATAAGTACTATAATACTGCTCCTATGTGCAAGAATATATCTACTATAATACTGCTCCTATGTACAAGAATATAACTACTATAATACTGTTCCCTATGTACAATAATATAACTACTATAATACTGCCCCCTATGTACAAGAATATAACTACTATAATACTGCCCCTATGTACAAGAATATAACTACTATATTACTGCCCCCTTGTAACGGGTCTGGGAGGCGGAACCTCTGAGCAACTTATACAAGGGGGCAGTCCTTGTAAGGAAGCGGGTGGCGACCAGGGAAGACAGGCAGGCAGTCACAGCAGGTGACCGGGACAGTCTCTGGGCAAACGGGCAGGAGATCACGGCAAGTGACCGGGACAGTCTCTGGGTAAACGGGCAGGTACGACCTGTGACGGCTGAGCCTCCAGGTAGGCTAGCAGGCAGATGGCAGATGAGTGCTCCCAGGTGAGCAGGCGAGAGTCTCAGGATAAGCAGGTGGTCACAGCATGTGAAGGCGGAGCCTCCAGGTAGGCTAACAGGCAGGTAGCAGATGAGCGCTCCCAGGTGAGCGGGCAAGAGTCTCTGGACTGGCAGGTGGTCACAGCACGTGACGGCGGAGCCTCTAGGTAGGCTAACAGGCAGGTAGCAGATGAGCGCTCCCAGGTGAGCGGGCAAGAGTCTCTGGACTGGCAGGTGGTCACAGCACGTGACGGCGGAGCCTCTAGGTAGGCTAACAGGCAGGTAGCAGATGAGCGCTCCCAGGTGAGCGGGCAAGAGTCTCTGGACTGGCAGGTGGTCACAGCACGTGACGGCGGAGCCTCCAGGTAGGCTAACAGGCAGGTAGCAGATGAGCGCTCCCAGGTGAGCGGGCAAGCTGGTCCATAGACAGACTGACAGGTGTCGGAACGCAGACCGTCGGACCTCAGGCTAGCAAGCAGGAAAGCGGATGACAGGCAGGAATCAGGCAGCAAACTGGCAGGTAACTGGCAACGGGACCTGAGGGCTGAAGCAGAGTAGTGAACAGTGCAACAACATTGCTCGGGCACCTCCATTTTGGAGGAGGTGCCTTATATATGGAGGGATCCTCCGGCCATTGGCCGGGGACTCCTTAGGGCGACGCGCGCGGCCCCTTTAAGAGAGGGGGAGCGCGCGCGCCCTAAGCACAGTGACCGGGGGAGAGCGGGCGCTGCAGGCAGAGCGGGAGGAAGCCGCCGGGCACGGAGCGGAGAGGTGAGGGGAACAGCGTCCCTGCCTAGCAGGAGGCAGGGACGCTGACGCTACAGTACCCCCCCCTTTAGGCCCCCCCTTTTTTAGGCCAGACAGAAATTTAGCTAGGATGAGAGGGGCATGGATGTTCTCCCGGGGCTCCCACGTTCTCTCCTCGGGACCAAACCCCTTCCAATCTACTAGAAAAAAGGTCTTTCCTCTTACCCTTTTGTTGGCCAGAATGTTCTCTACCTCAAACTCGTCTTCAGCAGAAACCGGAGCAGGAGGCGTACCTGTAGACTTGGAAAAAGAGTTAAGTACCACGGGTTTGAGGAGAGATACATGGAAGGAGTTAGGGATCCGCAAGTTGGCCGGGAGTTTCAATTTATAGGCCACCGGGTTGATTTGTTTGATAACTTCTAGTGGGCCGATGAACCGAGGCCCTAACTTATAGGAAGGAATCTTGAGCCGGACATATTTGGATGAGAGCCAGACCTTATCTCCGGGACGAAATTGTGGGGAATCCAGGCGTTTTTTGCCGGCGTGTCTCTTCATCCGCTCGGATGACTGAAGGAGTGCGGATCGGGTGCTCTCCCAAATGGAGGAAAATTTGCTAACGAGAGATTCTGCGGCCGGGTTGTCCACCGAGGTGGAGACAGGAAAAGGGATCCGAGGATGCTGACCGAAGACTACAAAAAACGGGGATTTAGAAGAAGATTCGCTCTCGTGATTGCTGTAAGAGAACTCGGCCCATGGTAGGAGATCCACCCAGTCAGAATGGTGGGCATTAACGAAGTGCCGGAGGTAACTGGTCAGGTTCTGATTGATCTGCTCCACTTGACCATTGGACTGTGGGTGGTAAGCGGAGGAGAAGTCCAGGGTGACGTCGAGCAGTTTACATGTGGCTCTCCAGAAGCGTGAGGTGAACTGAACCCCACGATCCGACACGATGTGGAGAGGCAGACCATGGAGACGGAAGATGTGGCGGATAAAGTCTTTAGCCAGCTCGGGAGCAGACAGGAGGCCTGGCAGGGGAATAAAATGAGCCATTTTGGAAAAGCGGTCAGCGACCACCCAAATGACCGTACAACCGGCAGAGACGGGGAGATCTGTTATGAAGTCCATAGCTATATGTTGCCACGGGGCAGCAGGCACAGGCAGAGGAAGAAGGCGGCCGGCAGGCAGGTGTCTCGGAACTTTGTTGCGGGCGCAGGACACACAGGCAGAAACAAAGTCAATTACATCCTTGTGCAGGGTAGGCCACCAGTAGTGCCGGGTAATAAGCTGGAGGGTCTTTTTCTGACCGGCGTGCCCAGCTAGCTTAGACGAGTGACCCCAGTGTAGAATCTTCTCCCGATCGGACTCCGTTACGAACGTCTTACCGGGAGGGAGACGATTTAGGCCCACGGGGGCTACCTGCATTACTCTGGCGGGATCGATGATGTGCTTAGGTTCCTCCTCTAGATCAGACACCAGGAAGGATCGGGACAAGGCGTCAGCTTTGATGTTTTTGTCAGCCGGACGAAAATGAAGAATGAAATCAAAGCGGGCAAAAAACAAAGACCACCGGGCTTGGCGCGGGTTAAGTCTCTGGGCGCTCTGGAGATATGCCAAGTTCTTGTGGTCAGTGTAAATTATTACCGGGTGGAGAGCCCCCTCGAGCAGGTAACGCCACTCCTCCAGTGCCATCTTAATGGCCAACAATTCTCGGTCTCCTATAGAATAATTGCGCTCAGAAGAGGAGAAAAGTTTGGAGAAAAAGCCGCAGGTTACCTTTCTTCCGGAAGAAGATTTTTGGGTAAGTACCGCCCCAGCTCCGGAGGAGGATGCGTCAACTTCTAGGAAGAATTGTTTGTTGCCGTCCGGACAATGCAGCACCGAGGCGGAGAGGAAGGCCTGTTTTAAGGAAAGAAATGCCTCCTCTGCTTCGGGCGGCCATTCTCTGGGGTTCGTACCTTTACGGGTGAGAGCAGAGATAGGGGCGGTCCGGGAAGAGAAGTGCGGTATGAACAGGCGGTAATAGTTGGCGAAGCCCAGGAACCGCTGAATAGCCTTCAACCCCTCTGGTCGGGGCCACTTCTGGATGGCAGACAGTTTCTCAGGATCCATTTGTAGACCAGTCTGAGAGATTATGTAGCCCAGAAACGGAAGCGAGGTCTGCTCAAAGATGCACTTCTCATATTTAGCGTAGAGGTGGTTCTGCCTGAGCCTGAGCAGGACCTGACGAACGTCCCTCCGGTGAGTAGGAAGGTCCGGAGAGAAAACCAAGATGTTGTCCAGGTACACCACCACGCAGGAGTAGAGAAGGTCACGGAAGATGTCATTGACCAACTCTTGAAAGACGGCAGGAGCGTTACAGAGACCGAAGGGCATTACAAGGTACTCATAGTGGCCGTCCCGGGTATTGAATGCCGTCTTCCACTCATCCCCCTGACGGATACGGACCAGGTTATATGCCCCACGGAGATCCAGTTTGGTGAAGATACTAGCCCCCCTCAGACGGTCAAATAATTCAGGAATAAGCGGAAGGGGGTATTTATTCTTCACAGTAATCTGGTTTAGGCCTCTATAGTCTATACATGGACGGAGTGAGCCGTCCTTCTTTTTGACAAAGAAGAAGCCTGCTCCCGCCGGGGAGGTAGATTTCCGGATAAATCCCCGGGCCAGGTTCTCCTCAATATATTCAGACATGGACCGGGTTTCAGCAGCGGACAAAGGGTAGATTCGCCCACGTGGAGGAGTAGAGCCGGGCATCAGGTCGATTGGGCAGTCGTATGGTCTATGAGGAGGTAAAGTCTCTGCCTCTTTTTTATCGAAGACATCCGCATAAGACCAATAGGGAACCGGAAGACCGGGCAGATTGGCTGGGGTAGGAGAAGGACGGGCAGGATGAACGGGAACTAGACAAGTCTTATGGCAGTCCTGTCCCCAGCGAAGGACCTCTCCGGTCTGCCAGTCAAGCACGGGTGCATGTATCTGGAGCCAAGGAAGGCCTAGCAATAGTGCGTGAGAGAGTCCAGGCAGAACATGAAAGGAGATGCTCTCGGAATGCAGCATTCCCACCTGTAGAGTCAGAGATTCGGTGATGAGTTGGATGGGATGTGGTAAGAGGCCCCCATCCACGGCGGCGACAGATATAGGTACGGCCAGAGGTTTGGTGGGAATGTGGTATTTTTCTACCAGGGATTGAGAGATGAGATTTCCAGCAGCTCCAGAGTCAAGTTGAGCCAGTTCAAAATAGCGGTTCTCTCCGCAGAGGATAGAAACAGACAGCATCAGGGATGGAGAGGGTTTACTTTTGTCTAGGGCGACCTCTCTGAGCGATCCTAGACACAGGCGTTTCCCGACCTCTCAGGGCAGGAACGGATCCGGTGCTCCTTACTGCCACAGTAGAAACAGCTCCCCTCGGCACGACGCAAGTCTTGACGGGTCTTGACCATCTTGGTCTGGTCGACCTGCATAGGCTCAGGTGCCTGGGGAGTAACAGGGGGACTGACGGGTCTCTGGAAGGTAGGGACTAGACGTGGAATCCTCCTCTCACGGGTGACCTCCCTAGCGCGCTCCTGGAACCGGATGTCAATCCGGGTGGCAAGTGTAATCAAGCCGTCGAGAGTGGTAGGAATGTCCCGACCGGCGAGTTCATCTTTAATACGGCCGGACAGACCCTCCCAGAAGACGGACACCAGGGCGTCGTTATCCCAGGCCAGCTCCGAAGCAAGGGTACGGAACCGTATGGCATATTGGCCCACGGTGAGACTCCCTTGACGGAGGCGTAGCAGAGATGAGGCGGATGAGGTCCTCCGTCCGGGTTCGTCGAAGACCTTCCGGAAAGCCGTGAGAAAGGCTGGCAGGTCGGACACCAGAGGGTCTCCTCTCTCCCATAGAGGATTTAGCCAAGCCAGTGCCTCTCCCGTGAGATGGGACATGATGAAGGCTACTTTGGCCCGGTCGGAATTAAACTGGTGGGACTGGTGTTCAAAGTGCAGGGTGCACTGGTTAATGAAGCCCCGAACTTGAGCGGAGTCGCCTCCGAAGCGAGGAGGTGCAGAAAGCCGGATTCCAGAGCAGGATACTATGGTATTGGTGGGCAGCGGAGCAGCCGGGCTGCGAGTCATGACACTAGCGGTGGTTGCTGGTGGGGCAGTCAAAGTGTCCAGGCGAGTATTGACATTCCGCAGGTGACCCAGGATGGACTCCTGTTGGGACCTCTGTCGGGACAGTTCATGACAAAGGTCCGAGAGCGAGGGAGCTTGGGTGCCACCGGGTTCCATGGCCCGAGCAAACTGTAACGGGTCTGGGATGCGGAACCTCTGAGCAACTTATACAAGGGGGCGGTCCTTGTAAGGGAGCGGGTGGCGACCAGGGAAGACAGGCAGGCGGTCACAGCAGGTGACCGGGACAGTCTCTGGGCAAACGGGCAGGAGGTCACGGCAAGTGACCGGGACAGTCTCTGGGTAAACGGGCAGGAGGTCACAGCAAGTGACCGGGGCAGTCTCTGGGTAAACGGGCAGGTACGACCTGTGACGGCTGAGCCTCCAGGTAGGCTAGCAGGCAGATGGCAGATGAGTGCTCCCAGGTGAGCAGGCGAGAGTCTCAGGATAAGCAGGTGGTCACAGCATGTGACGGCGGAGCCTCCAGGTAGGCTAACAGGCAGGTAGCAGATGAGCGCTCCCAGGTGAGCGGGCAAGAGTCTCTGGACTGGCAGGTGGTCACAGCACGTGACGGCGGAGCCTCTAGGTAGGCTAACAGGCAGGTAGCAGATGAGCGCTCCCAGGTGAGCGGGCAAGAGTCTCTGGACTGGCAGGTGGTCACAGCACGTGACGGCGGAGCCTCTAGGTAGGCTAACAGGCAGGTAGCAGATGAGCGCTCCCAGGTGAGCGGGCAAAAGTCTCTGGACTGGCAGGTGGTCACAGCACGTGACGGCGGAGCCTCTAGGTAGGCTAACAGGCAGGTAGCAGATGAGCGCTCCCAGGTGAGCGGGCAAGCTGGTCCATAGACAGACTGACAGGTGTCGGAAGGCAGACCGTCGGACCTCAGGCTAGCAAGCAGGAAAGCGGATGACAGGCAGGAATCAGGCAGCAAACTGGCAGGAGACTGGCAGGTAACTGGCAACGGGACCTGAGGGCTGAAGCAGAGTAGTGAACAGTGCAACAACATTGCTCGGGCACCTCCATTTTGGAGGAGGTGCCTTATATATGGAGGGATCCTCCGGCCATTGACCGGGGACTCCTTAGGGCGACGCGCGCGGCCCCTTTAAGAGAGGGGGAGCGCGCGCGCGCCCTAATCACAGTGACCGGGGGAGAGCGGGCGCTGCAGGCAGAGCGGGAGGAAGCCACCGGGCACGGAGCAGAGAGGTGAGGGGAACAGCGTCCCTGCCTAGCAGGAGGGAGGGACGCCGACGCTACACCCCTATGTACAAGAATATAACTACTATAATACTGCCCCCTATGTACAAGAATATAACTACTATAATACTGCCCCTATGTACAAGAATATAACTACTATAATACTGCTCCTATGTACAAGAATATAACTACTATAATACTGCCTCTATGTACAAGAATATAACTACTATAATACTGCTCCTATGTACAAGAATATAACTACTATAATACTGCTCCTATGTACAAGAATATAACTACTATAATACTGCCCCTATGTACAAGAATATAACTACTATAATACTGCCCCCTATGTACAAGAATATAACTACTATAATACTGCCCCTCTGAACAAGAATTTAACTACTATATTACTGCCCCCTATGTACTAGAATATAACTACTATAATACTGCTCCTATGTACAAGAATATAACTACTATAATACTGCTCCTATGTACAAGAATATAACTACTATAATACTGCTCCTATGCACAAGAATATAACTACTATAATACTGCCCCCTGTGTACAAGAATTTAACAACTATATTACTGCCCCCTATGTACTAGAATATAACTACTATAATATTGCTCCTATGTACAAGAATATAACTACTATAATACTGCTCCCTATGTACAATAATATAACTACTATAATACTGCCCCTATGTACAAGAATATAACTACTATAATACTTCCAGTATGTACAAGAATATAACTACTATAATACTGCCCCTATGTACAAGAATATAACTACTATAATACTGCTCCTATGTACAAGAATATAACTACTATAATACTGCCTCTATGTACAAGAATATAACTACTATAATACTGCTCCTATGTACAAGAATATAACTACTATAATACTGCTCCTATGTACAAGAATATAACTACTATAATACTGCCCCTATGTACAAGAATATAACTACTATAATACTGCTCCTATGTACAAGAATATAACTACTATAATACTTCCAGTATGTACAAGAATATAACTACTATAATACTGCCCCTATGTACAAGAATATAACTACTATAATACTGCCACCTATGTACAAGAATATAGTTACTATAATACTGTCCCTATGTACAAGAATATAACTACTATAATACTGCCCCTATGTACAAGTTTATAACTACTATAATACTGCCCCCTATGTACAGGAATATAACTACTATAATACTGCCTCCTATATACAAGAATATAACTACTATAATACTGCCCCCTATATACAAGAATATAACTACTATAATACTGCCCCCCATGTACAAGAATATAACTACTATAATACTGCCCCTATGTACAAGAAAATAACTACTATAATACTGCCCCTATGTACAAGAATATAACTACTATAATACTGCCCCTATGCACAAGAATATAACTACTATAATACTGCTCCCTATGTACAAGAATATAACTACTATAATACTGCTCATATGTACAAGAATATAACTACTATAATACTGCCCCCTATGTACAAGAATATAACTACTATAATACTGCTCCTATGTACAAGAATATAACTACTATAATACTGCTTCTATGCACAAGAATATAACTACTATAATACTGCCCCCTATGTACAAGAATATAACTACTATAATACTGCTCCTATGTACAAGAATATAACTACTATAATACTGCCCCCTATGTACAAGAATATAACTACTATAATACTGCTCCCTATGTACAAGAATATAACTACTATAATACTGCTCATATGTACAAGAATATAACTACTATAATACTGCCCCCTATGTACAAGAATATAACTACTATAATACTGCCCCTATGTACAAGAATATAACTACTATAATACTGCTCCTATGCACAAGAATATAACTACTATAATACGGCCCCCTATGTACAAGAATATAACTACTATAATACTGCTCCTATGTACAAGAATATAACTACTATAATACAGTCCCTATATACAAGAATATAACTACTATAATACTGCCCCTACAGTGCCTTGTGAAAGTATGTGGCCCCCTTTAACTTTTCTAACTTTTGCCACATTTCTGGATTCAAACATAAAGATATAAAATTCTATTTTTTTGGTGAAGAATCTACAAGTGGGACACAATCGTGAAATGGAACGAAATTTATTAGATATTTTAAACTTTTTTAGCAAATTAAAAACTGAAAAGTGGGGCGTGCAATATTATTCGGCCCCTTTACTTTCAGTGCAGAAGTTCAGTGAGGATCTCTGAAGGATCCAATGTTCTCCTCAATGACTGGTAATGATACATAGGATCCACCTGTGTGTAATCAGGTCTCGGTATAAATGCACCTGCTCTGTGATAGTCTCAGGGTTCTGTTTCAAGTGCAGAGAGCATCATGAAGACCAAGGAACTCACCAGGCAGGTCCCAGATACTGTTATGGCGAAGTTTAAAGCCGGATTTGGATACAAAAAGATTTCCCAAGTTTTAAACATCTCAAGGAGCACTGTGCTAGAGATCATATTGAAATGGAAGGAGTATCAGACCACTGCAAATCTACCAAGACCCGGCCGTCCCTCTAAACTTTCATCTCGAACAAGGAGAAGACTGATCAGAGATGCAGCCGAAAGGCCCATGATCACTCTGGATGAACTGCAGAGATCTACAGCTGAGGTGGGAGAGTCTGTCCACAGGACAACAATCAGTCGTACAATCACAAATCTGGCCTTTATGGAAGAGTGGTAAGAAGAAAGCCATTTCTCAAAGATATCCATAAAAAATCTTGTTTGAAGTTTGCCACAAGCCACCTGGGAGACACAGCAGACATGTGGAATAAGGTGCTCTGGTCAGATGAAACCAAAATCAAACTTTTTGGCCACAATGCAAAACAATATGTTTGGCGTAAAAGCAACACAGCTCATCACTCTCAAAACACCATCCCCACTGTCAAACATGGTGGTGGCAGCTTCATGGTTTGGGCCTGCTTTTCTTCAGCAGGGACAGGGAAGATGGTTAAAATTGATGGGAAGATGGACGGAGCCAAATACAGGACCATTCTGGAAGAAAACCTGTTGGAGTCTAAAAGACCTGAGACTGGAACGAAGATTTATCTTCCAACAAGACAATGATCCCAAACATAAAGCAAAATCTACAATGGAATGGTTCAAAAATAAACGTATCCAGGTGTTAGAATGGCCAAGTCAAAGTCCAGACCTGAATCCAATCGAGAATCTGTGGAAAGAGCTGAAAACTGCTGTTCACAAACGCCCTCCGTCCAACCTCACTGAGCTCGAGCTGTGTGCAAGGAAGAATGGGCAAGAATTTCAGCCTCTCGATGTGCAAAACTGATAGAGACATACCCCAAGCAGCTGTAATCGCAGCAAAAGGTGTCGCTACAAAGTATTAACTCAAAGGGGCCGAATAATATTGCACGCCCCACTTTTCAGTTTTTAATTTGTTAAAAAAGTTTAAAATATCCAATAAATTTCGTTCCATTTCACGATTGTGTCCCACTTGTTGTTGATTCTTCCCAAAAAATTAGAATTTTACATCTTTATGTTTGAAGCCAGAAATGTGGCAAAAGGTAAAAAAGTTCAAGGGAGCCAAATACTTTCACAATGCACTGTATGTACAAGAATATAACTACTATAATACTGCTCCCTATGTACAAGAATATAACTCCTATAATACTGCTCCTATGTACAAGAATATAACTACTATAATACTGCCCTCTATGTACAAGAATATAACTACTATAATACTGCCCCTATGTACAAGAATATAACTCCTATAATACTGCTCCTATGTACAAGAATATAACTACTATAATACTGCCCCTATGTACAAGAATATAACTACTATAATACTGCTCCTATGTACAAGAATATAACTACTATAATACTGCCCATATGTACAAGAATATAACTACTATAATACTGCCCTCTATGTACAAGAATATAACTACTATAATACTGTTCCTATGTACAAGAATATAACTACTATAATACTGCCCCTATGTACAAGAATATAACTACTATAATACTGCCCCCTATGTACAAGAATATAACTACTATAATACTGCTCCTATGTACAAGAATATAACTACTATAATACTGCTCCTATGTACAAGAATATAACTACTATAATACTGCCCCTATGTACAAGAATATAACTATTATAATACTGCTCCTCTGTACAAGATTATAACTACTATAATACTGCCCCTATGTACAAGAATATAACTATTATAATACTGCTCCTCTGTACAAGAATATAACTACTATAATACTGGCCCTATCTACAAGAATATAACTACTATAATACTGCTCCTATGTACAAGAATATAACTACTATAATACTGCTCCTATGTACAAGAATATAACTACTATAATACTGCACCTATGTACAAGAATATAACTACTATAATACTGCCCCCTATGTACAAGAATATAACTACTATAATACTGTCTCCTATGTACAAGAATATAACTACTATAATACTGCCCCCTATGTACAGGAATATAACTACTATAATACTGCCCCCTATGTACAAGAATATAACTACTATAATACTGCTCCTCTGTACAAGAATATAGCTACTATAATACTGCCCCCTATGTGCACGAATATAACTACTATAATAGTGTCCCCTATGTACAAGAATATAACTACTATAATACTGCCCCTATGTACAAGAATATAACTACTATAATACTGCCCCCTATGTACAAGAATATACCTACTATAATACTGCTCCTATGTACAAGAATATAACTACTATAATACTGCTCCTATGTACAAGAATATAACTACTATAATACTGCTCCTATGTACAAGAATATAACTACTATAATACTGCTCCTATGTACAAGAATATAACTACTATAATACTGCTCCTATGTACAAGAATATAACTACTATAATACTGCCCCATATGTACAAGAATATAACTACTATAATACTGCTCCTATGTATAAGAATATAACTACTATAATATTGCCCCTATGTACAAGAATATAACTACTATAATACTGCTCCCTATGTACAAGAATATAACTATTATAATACTGCTCCTCTGTACAAGAATATAACTACTATAATACTGCTCCCTATGTACAATAATATAACTACTATAATACTGCCCCTATGTACAAGAATATAACTACTATAATACTGCTCCTATGTACAAGAATATAACTACTATAATACTGCTCCTATGTACAAGAATATAACTACTATAATACTGCTCCTATGTACAAGAATATAACTACTATAATACTGCTCCTATGTACAAGAATATAACTACTATAATACTGCTCCTATGTACAAGAATATAACTACTATAATACTGCTCCTATGTACAAGAATATAACTACTATAATACTGCCCCTATGTACAAGAATATAACTACTATAATACTGCTCCTATGTACAAGAATATAACTACTATAATACTGCCCATATGTACAAGAATATAACTACTATAATACTGTTCCTATGTACAAGAATATAACTACTATAATACTGCCCCCTATGTACAAGAATATAACTACTATAATACTGCCCCCTATGTACAAGAATATAACTACTATAATACTGCTCCTATGTACAAGAATATAACTACTATAATACTGCTCCTATGTACAAGAATATAACTACTATAATACTGCCCCTATGTACAAGAATATAACTATTATAATACTGCTCCTCTGTACAAGATTATAACTACTATAATACTGCCCATATGTACAAGAATATAACTATTATAATACTGCTCCTCTGTACAAGAATATAACTACTATAATACTGCCCCTATCTACAAGAATATAACTACTATAATACTGCTCCTATGTACAAGAATATAACTACTATAATACTGCTCCTATGTACAAGAATATAACTACTATAATACTGCACCTATGTACAAGAATATAACTACTATAATACTGCCCCCTATGTACAAGAATATAACTACTATAATACTGTCTCCTATGTACAAGAATATAACTACTATAATACTGCCCCCTATGTACAGGAATATAACTACTATAATACTGCCCCCTATGTACAAGAATATAACTACTATAATACTGCTCCTCTGTACAAGAATATAGCTACTATAATACTGCCCCCTATGTACACGAATATAACTACTATAATAGTGTCCCCTATGTACAAGAATATAACTACTATAATACTGCCCCTATGTACAAGAATATAACTACTATAATACTGCCCCCTATGTACAAGAATATACCTACTATAATACTGCTCCTATGTACAAGAATATAACTACTATAATACTGCTCCTATGTACAAGAATATAACTACTATAATACTGCTCCTATGTACAAGAATATAACTACTATAATACTGCTCCTATGTACAAGAATATAACTACTATAATACTGCTCCTATGTACAAGAATATAACTACTATAATACTGCTCCTATGTACAAGAATATAACTACTATAATACTGCCCCATATGTACAAGAATATAACTACTATAATACTGCTCCTATGTATAAGAATATAACTACTATAATATTGCCCCTATGTACAAGAATATAACTACTATAATACTGCTCCCTATGTACAAGAATATAACTATTATAATACTGCTCCTCTGTACAAGAATATAACTACTATAATACTGCTCCTTGTGTACAAGAATATAACTGCTATAATACTGCCCCTATGTACAAGAATATAACTACTATAATACTGCTCCTATGTACAAGAATATAACTACTATAATACTGCACCTATGTACAAGAATATAACTACTATAACACTGCCCCCTATGTACAAGAATATAACTACTATAATACTGTCTCCTATGTACAAGAATATAACTACTATAATACTGCTCCTATGTACAAGAATATAACTACTATAATACTGCCCCCGATGTACAAGAATATAACTACTATAATACTGCCCCTATGTACAAGAATATATCTACTATAATACTCCACCCTATGTACAAGAATATAACTACTATAATACTGCTCCTATGTACAAGAATATAACTACTATAATACTGCTCCCTATGTACAAGAATATAACTACTATAATACTGCTCATATGTACAAGAATATAACTACTATAATACTGCCCCCTATGTACAAGAATATAACTACTATAATACTGCCCCTATGTACAAGAATATAACTACTATAATACTGCTCCTATGCACAAGAATATAACTACTATAATACGGCCCCCTATGTACAAGAATATAGCTACTATAATACTGCTCCTATGTACAAGAATATAACTACTATAATACAGTCCCTATATACAAGAATATAACTACTATAATACTGCCCCTACAGTGCCTTGTGAAAGTATGTGGCCCCCTTTAACTTTTCTAACTTTTGCCACATTTCTGGATTCAAACATAAAGATATAAAATTCTATTTTTTTGGTGAAGAATCTACAAGTGGGACACAATCGTGAAATGGAACGAAATTTATTAGATATTTTAAACTTTTTTAGCAAATTAAAAACTGAAAAGTGGGGCGTGCAATATTATTCGGCCCCTTTACTTTCAGTGCAGAAGTTCAGTGAGGATCTCTGAAGGATCCAATGTTCTCCTCAATGACTGGTAATGATACATAGGATCCACCTGTGTGTAATCAGGTCTCGGTATAAATGCACCTGCTCTGTGATAGTCTCAGGGTTCTGTTTCAAGTGCAGAGAGCATCATGAAGACCAAGGAACTCACCAGGCAGCTCCGAGATACTGTTATGGCGAAGTTTAAAGCCGGATTTGGATACAAAAAGATTTCCCAAGTTTTAAACATCTCAAGGAGCACTGTGCTAGAGATCATATTGAAATGGAAGGAGTATCAGACCACTGCAAATCTACCAAGACCCGGCTGTCCCTCTAAACTTTCATCTCGAACAAGGAGAAGACTGATCAGAGATGCAGCCGAAAGGCCCATGATCACTCTGGATGAACTGCAGAGATCTACAGCTGAGGTGGGAGAGTCTGTCCACAGGACAACAATCAGTCGTACAATCACAAATCTGGCCTTTATGGAAGAGTGGTAAGAAGAAAGCCATTTCTCAAAGATATCCATAAAAAATCTTGTTTGAAGTTTGCCACAAGCCACCTGGGAGACACACCAAACATGTGGAATAAGGTGCTCTGGTCAGATGAAACCAAAATCAAACTTTTTGGCCACAATGCAAAACAATATGTTTGGCGTAAAAGCAACACAGCTCATCACTCTCAAAACACCATCCCCACTGTCAAACATGGTGGTGGCAGCTTCATGGTTTGGGCCTGCTTTTCTTCAGCAGGGACAGGGAAGATGGTTAAAATTGATGGGAAGATGGACGGAGCCAAATACAGGACCATTCTGGAAGAAAACCTGTTGGAGTCTAAAAGACCTGAGACTGGAACGAAGATTTATCTTCCAACAAGACAATGATCCCAAACATAAAGCAAAATCTACAATGGAATGGTTCAAAAATAAACGTATCCAGGTGTTAGAATGGCCAAGTCAAAGTCCAGACCTGAATCCAATCGAGAATCTGTGGAAAGAGCTGAAAACTGCTGTTCACAAACGCCCTCCGTCCAACCTCACTGAGCTCGAGCTGTGTGCAAGGAAGAATGGGCAAGAATTTCAGCCTCTCGATGTGCAAAACTGATAGAGACATACCCCAAGCAGCTGTAATCGCAGCAAAAGGTGTCGCTACAAAGTATTAACTCAAAGGGGCCGAATAATATTGCACCCCCCACTTTTCAGTTTTTAATTTGTTAAAAAAGTTTAAAATATCCAATAAATTTCGTTCCATTTCACGATTGTGTCCCACTTGTTGTTGATTCTTCCCAAAAAATTAGAATTTTATATCTTTATGTTTGAAGCCAGAAATGTGGCAAAAGGTAAAAAAGTTCAAGGGGGCCAAATACTTTCACAATGCACTGTATGTACAAGAATATAACTACTATAATACTGCTCCCTATGTACAAGAATATAACTCCTATAATACTGCTCCTATGTACAAGAATATAACTACTATAATACTGCCCCCTATGTACAAGAATATAACTACTATAATACTGCCCCTATGTACAAGAATATAACTCCTATAATACTGCTCCTATGTACAAGAATATAACTACTATAATACTGCCCCTATGTACAAGAATATAACTACTATAATACTGCTCCTATGTACAAGAATATAACTACTATAATACTGCCCATATGTACAAGAATATAACTACTATAATACTGTTCCTATGTACAAGAATATAACTACTATAATACTGCCCCCTATGTACAAGAATATAACTACTATAATACTGCCCCCTATGTACAAGAATATAACTACTATAATACTGCTCCTATGTACAAGAATATAACTACTATAATACTGCTCCTATGTACAAGAATATAACTACTATAATACTGCCCCTATGTACAAGAATATAACTATTATAATACTGCTCCTCTGTACAAGATTATAACTACTATAATACTGCCCATATGTACAAGAATATAACTATTATAATACTGCTCCTCTGTACAAGAATATAACTACTATAATACTGCCCCTATCTACAAGAATATAACTACTATAATACTGCTCCTATGTACAAGAATATAACTACTATAATACTGCTCCTATGTACAAGAATATAACTACTATAATACTGCACCTATGTACAAGAATATAACTACTATAATACTGCCCCCTATGTACAAGAATATAACTACTATAATACTGTCTCCTATGTACAAGAATATAACTACTATAATACTGCCCCCTATGTACAGGAATATAACTACTATAATACTGCCCCCTATGTACAAGAATATAACTACTATAATACTGCTCCTCTGTACAAGAATATAGCTACTATAATACTGCCCCCTATGTACACGAATATAACTACTATAATAGTGTCCCCTATGTACAAGAATATAACTACTATAATACTGCCCCTATGTACAAGAATATAACTACTATAATACTGCCCCCTATGTACAAGAATATACCTACTATAATACTGCTCCTATGTACAAGAATATAACTACTATAATACTGCTCCTATGTACAAGAATATAACTACTATAATACTGCTCCTATGTACAAGAATATAACTACTATAATACTGCTCCTATGTACAAGAATATAACTACTATAATACTGCTCCTATGTACAAGAATATAACTACTATAATACTGCTCCTATGTACAAGAATATAACTACTATAATACTGCCCCATATGTACAAGAATATAACTACTATAATACTGCTCCTATGTATAAGAATATAACTACTATAATATTGCCCCTATGTACAAGAATATAACTACTATAATACTGCTCCCTATGTACAAGAATATAACTATTATAATACTGCTCCTCTGTACAAGAATATAACTACTATAATACTGCTCCTTGTGTACAAGAATATAACTGCTATAATACTGCCCCTATGTACAAGAATATAACTACTATAATACTGCTCCTATGTACAAGAATATAACTACTATAATACTGCACCTATGTACAAGAATATAACTACTATAACACTGCCCCCTATGTACAAGAATATAACTACTATAATACTGTCTCCTATGTACAAGAATATAACTACTATAATACTGCCCCCTATGTACAAGAATATAACTACTATAATACTGCCCCATATGTACAAGAATATAACTACTATAATACTGCCCCCTATGTACAGGAATATAACTACTATAATACTGCCCCCTATGTACAAGAATATAACTACTATAATACTGCCCCATATGTACAAGAATATAACTACTATAATACTGCTCCTATGTATAAGAATATAACTACTATAATACTGCCCCTATGTACAAGAATATAACTACTATAATACTGCTCCCTATGTACAAGAATATGAGTACTATAATACAGCCCCCTATGTACAGGAATATAACTACTATAATACTGCTCCTATGTACAAGAATATAACTATTATAATACTGCTCCCTATGTACAAGAATATAACTACTATAATACTGCCACTATGTACAAGAATATAACTACTATAATACTGCTTCCTATGTACAAGAATATAACTACTATAATACTGCCCCCTATGTACAAGAATATACCTACTATAATACTGCTCCTATGTACAAGAATATAACTATTATAATACTGCTCCTATGTACAAGAATATAACTACTATAATACTGCTCCTATGTACAAGAATATAACTACTATAATACTGCTCCTATGTACAAGAATATAACTACTATAATACTGCCCCATATGTACAAGAATATAACTACTATAATACTGCTCCTATGTATAAGAATATAACTACTATAATACTGCCCCTATGTACAAGAATATAACTACTATAATACTGCTCCCTATGTACAAGAATATAACTATTATAATACTGCTCCTCTGTACAAGAATATAACTACTATAATACTGCTCCTTGTGTACAAGAATATAACTGCTATAATACTGCCCCTATGTACAAGAATATAACTACTATAATACTGCCCCTATGTACAAGAATATAACTACTATAATACTGCTCCTATGTACAAGAATATAACTACTATAATACTGCACCTATGTACAAGGATATAACTACTATAATACTGCCCCCTATGTACAAGAATATAACTAGTATAATACTGTCTCCTATGTACAAGAATATAACTACTATAATACTGCCCCCTATGTACAGGAATATAACTACTATAATACTGCCCACTATGTACAAGAATATAACTACTATAATACTGCCCCATATGTACAAGAATATAACTACTATAATACTGTTCCTATGTATAAGAATATAACTACTATAATACTGCCCCCTATGTACAAGAATATAACTACTATAATACTGCCCCATATGTATAAGAATATAACTACTATAATACTGCTCCTATGTATAAGAATATAACTACTATAATACTGCCCCCTATGTACAAGAATATAACTACTATAATACTGCCCCATATGTACAAGAATATAACTACTATAATACTGCTCCTATGTATAAGAATATAACTACTATAATACTGCCCCATATGTACAAGAATATAACTACTATAATACTGCTCCTATGTATAAGAATATAACTACTATAATACTGCCCCATATGTACAAGAATATAACTACTATAATACTGCCCCTATGTACAAGAATATAACTACTATAATACTGCTCCCTATGTACAAGAATATAAGTACTATAATACAGCCCCCTATGTACAGGAATATAACTACTATAATACTGCTCCCTATGTACAAAAATATAACTACTATAATACTGCTCCTATGTACAAGAATATAACTACTATAATACTGCCCCTTATATATAAGAATATAACAACTATAATACTGCTCCCTATGTACAAGAATATAACTACTATAATACTGCTCCCTATGTACAAGAATATAACTACTATAATACTGCCACTATGTACAAGAATATAACTACTATAATACTGCCCCTATGTACAAGAATATAACTACTATAATACTGCCCCCTATGTACAAGAATATAACTACTATAATACTGCCCCATATGTACAAGAATATAACTACTATAATACTGCTCCTATGTACAAGAATATAACTACTATGATACTGCCCCTATGTACAAGAATATAACTACTATAATACTGCCACTATGTACAAGAATATAACTACTATGATACTGCCCCCTATGTACAAAAATATAACTACTATAATACTGCTCCTATGTACAAGAATATAACTACTATAATACTGCTCCTATGTACAAGAATATAACTACAATAATACTGCTCCCATGTACAAGAATGTAACTACTATAATACTGCCCCCTATGTACAAGAATATAACTACTATAATACTGCCCCCTATGTACAAGAATATAACTACTATAATACTGCTCCCTATGTACAAGAATATAACTACTATAATACTGCCCCCTATGTACAAGAATATAACTACTATAATACTGCCTCCTATGTACAAGAATATAACTACTATAATACTGCTCTCTGTAGCATCGGCGTCTCTGCCCCCTGCCAGGCAGAGACGCCGTCCCTCTCACCTCCTCGCTACCTGCGCGGCGTCCTCCAGCGCTCCTCTTCCTGCTGCTGCTGCATACTGATTCGGTGGACCTCCTACCATGGGCTGAATTCTCCTACAACAACCATGAGAGCGAATCGACTTCCAAGTCCCCGTTCTTTATAGTCTATGGTCAACATCCCCGGATTCCGTTTCCCGTCTCCGCTTCTGTGGACAACCTTGCCGCGGAGTCGCTGGTCAGCGAATTTTCCACCATTTGGGAGAATACTAGGTCCACACTTCTTCAGTCCTCCGAGTGGATGAAGAGATTTGCTGACAGAAGACGTCTGGATCCGCCTCAATTCCGTCTGGGAGACAAGGTTTGGCTCTCCTCCAAACATGTGCGGCTCAAAATACCCTCCTACAAGTTGGGCCCTCGGTTCATCGGTCCATTTGAAGTTCTTAAACAAATCAATCCAGTGGCCTAAAGTTAAAGCTTCCAGCCACCTTACGGATTCCCAACTCCTTCCACGTATCTCTCCTTAAACCAGTTGTCTTTAATTCTTTTTCCAACAATCCAGGTACCTCCCCAGCTCCGGTCTCCGCTGAGGACGTTTTTGAGGTAGAGAATATTCTGGCCACCAAGAGGGTAAGAGGAAAAACCTTTTTTCTGGTGGATTGGAAGGGGTTTGGCCCAGAGGAGAGAACTTGGGAACCCAAGGAGAACATCCACGCCTCGCTTCTCCTTGAAAGATTTCTTTCTGGCCTAAAAAAGAGGGGGCGTAAAAGGGGGGGTACTGTAGCATCGGCGTCTCTGCCCCCTGCCAGGCAGAGACGCCGTCCCTCTCACCTCCTCGCTCCCCGCGCGGCGTCCTCCAGCGCTCCTCTTCCTGTTGCTGCTGTCGGCGCGCGCTGCTTACCGGGTAACGTGCTTAGGGCGCGCGTGCGCGCGCTCCCTCTCTCTTTAAGGAGCCACGCGCACCGTCCTAAGGAGTCCCCGGCCAATAGCCGGAGGACCTCTCATATATAAGGCACTTCCTCCAAAATGGAGGTGCCCGAGCGATAGTTGTTGCACAGTATACTTACCTCTGCTTCAGCCCTCAGGTCCAGTTGCCAGCCTGACTACTGTTCCAGTCCGCCAGCCTGACTACTCTCCAGCCCGACAGTCTGTCTTCCGTTCAACCCGCCAGTCTGTCTATGGGCAAGTCCGCCTGCTTACCAGGGAGCACCTGCCAGTTACCTGCCTGCTACCTGCCGTGCCTGTTAGCCCGCTCACCTGGGAGCACTCACCTGTTACCTGCTAGCCTACCTGGAGGCTCGGCCGTCACTTGCCGTGACCACCTGTCTGCTAACCTATAAACTTCGGTCTGCTCTGCCGTCACGTGCCGTGACCACCTGTCAGCTAACCTAGAGACTTCTGCCTGCTTTGCCGTCACGTGCCGTGACCACCTGTCAGCTAACCTAGAGACTTCTGCCTGCTTGTTGTGCCCATCCGCTATACCGGTCAGTCCCAGTCATCTGACCCGTGGGAGCCACCTGCTCTCTTACAAGGTCGTCCCAGAGTAGCACCTGGTCCCACTGCTTGGTCCCTCCCTGGTCACAGAGTCGTTAGCCGCCGTACGACCAGGGTCGGTCTGAGTTGATACTTAGTTACGCCCCTCTGGGTCCCTCCTTGCACCGCGGCACAGAGGTTCCACCACCCGGATCCGTCACAGTTTGCTCGGGCCATGGAACCCGGTGGCACCCAAGCTCCCTCGCTCTCTGACCTATACCAGGAGGTGTCCCGTCAGAGATCCAAACAGAAAACCATCCTGAACTTCCTGCGGAGTGTCAACTCCCGACTGGACACACTGCCTGTTCCTCCTGCGTCCACCTCGAGTCGTACGACTCCCGCTCCGGCAGCGACGCTGCCCACCAATACTATGGCATCCAGCCCCGGTCCCCGGCTTTCTGCACCTCCTCGTTTTGGTGGCAACCCCGCCTTAGCTCGAGGTTTCATAAACCAGTGCACCCTGCACTTTGAACTCTTGGCACATCTGTTCATCTCCGACCGGCCCAAAGTGGCATTCATCATGTCCCATCTCACTGGGGAGGCACTGGCATGGCTAAATCCCCTGTGGGAGAGAGGGGATCCCCTGTTGTCCGACCTGTCGTCTTTCCTCGCTGCTTTCCGGAAAGTCTTCGATGAACCAGGACGAAAAACCTCCTCAGCCTCCTCTCTGCTACGTCTCCGCCAAGAGAATCTCACCATGGGCCAATATGCCATACGGTTCCGTACCCTCGCTTCTGAGCTTGCCTGGGATAACGAGGCTCTGGTGTCCGTCTTCTGGGAGGGCCTTTCTGGTCGAATTAAGGACGAGCTAGCTGGTCGGGACATTCCTACCACCCTGGATGACCTGGTGTCACTAGCCACCCGGATTGACATCCTGTTCCAGGAGACCACCCGGGAGAGAAAGTTTACCCGTCTTGCTCCCACTTTCCAGAGACCTGCCTCTCAACCAGTCACTCCCCGGGCACACTCGCCCGAACCCATGCAGATCGACCAGACCAAAATGGTCAAATCTCGCCAAGAGTTACGCCGAGCCGAGGGGAGCTGTTTCTATTGTGGCAGTAAGGAGCACCTGATCCGTTCCTGCCCGGAGAAGCCGGGAAACTCCAGTGTCTAGGACCGCTCTGAGAGGTCGTCCTAGGCAAAAGTAAGCCCTCTCCATCCCTGACTTTGTATGTCTCTATCTCCTGGGGTGAAAACCGTCACTTTGAAATTGCTCACCTGGATTCTGGAGCTGCTGGAAACCTCATTTCCCAGTCCCTGGTAGAGAGATACCGGATTCCCACCAAACCTCTGGCTGAACCATTGTCCGTCGCCTCCGTGGATGGAAGACTCCTTTCGGTGACCATCCTGCTCGTCACTGAGCCCATAACCCTGCAGGTGGGAATGCTGCACTCTGAGAAAATCTCCTTCCATGTGCTACCCGGACTCTCCCACTCCCTATTGCTAGGTCTACCCTGGTTCCAGACACATGAACCTGTGCTGAACTGGCAATCCGGTGAAGTACTCCGGTGGGGTCAGGACTGCCACAGGACCTGCCTGGTTCCAGTTCGCCCAGCTCGTCCACCACCTACCCCAGCTAATTTACCAAGTCTTCCGGCTCCTTACTGGTCCCATGCGGATGTCTTCGGTAAAAAGGAAGCAGAGACACTGCCACCCCATAGGCCATATGATTGCCCGATCGACCTGGTACCTGGCGCCACTCCACCCCGTGGGCATATTTATTCGTTGTTGGTGGCCGAAACACGGGCCATGTCCGAATACATTGAGGAGAATTTGGCTAGGGGATTCATCCGGAAATCTACCTCCCCGGCTGGAGCCGGATTCTTTGTCAAGAAGAAGGATGGCTCGCTACGCCCCTGTATTGATTATAGAGGACTCAATCAGATCACGGTAAAAAACAAATACCCCCTGCCGCTCATCTCCGAGTTGTTTGATCGCCTTAAGGGCGCCAGGATCTTTTCCAAGTTGGATCTACGTGGAGCATATAACCTGGTCCGTATCCGTCAAGGAGACGAGTGGGAGACGGCATTCAATACCCGGGACGGTCACTATGAATACCGTGTGATGCCCTTCGGCCTCTGCAATGCTCACGCCGTCTTCCAAGAATTGGTCAATGACATCTTCCGTGATCTTCTCTACTCCTGCGCTTGTGGTATACCTGGACGATATCTTGGTCTTCTCTCCGGATCTTCCCACACACCGGAGGGATGTTCGTCAGGTCCTGCTTAGGCTCAGGCAGAACCACCTCTATGCTAAATACGAGAAGTGCCTCTTCGAGCAGACCTCTCTTCCATTTCTGGGCTATGTCATCTCCCAGACAGGCTTACGAATGGATCCTGAGAAGCTCTCTGCTGTCCTAAAGTGGCCCCGTCCGGAGGGGTTGAAGGCGATTCAGCGATTCCTGGGCTTCGCCAACTACTATCGTCTCTTCATTCCGCACTTCTCTTCCCGGACTGCTCCCATATCTGCGCTCACCTGTAAGGGAGCAAATCCCAAGGTATGGTCGCCCGAAGCTGAGGAGGCCTTCCTTTCCTTAAAGCAAGCCTTCTCCTCTGCCCCAGTACTGCACCATCCGGACTGCAACAAACAGTTCTTTCTGGAGGTTCATGCTTGCTCCTCCGGAGCCGGAGCGGTGCTCACCCAAAAATCTTCATCCGGGAGAATGGTAACCTGCGGCTTCTTCTCCAAACTCTTCTTGTCTGAGCGCAACTACCCCATTGGAGACCGAGAATTGTTAGCTATCAAGTTGGCACTGGAGGAGTGGCGTTACCTGCTTGAAGGGGCTCTATACCCGGTGATCATCTATACAGATCACAAGAATCTGGCATATCTCCAAAATGCCCAAAGACTCAATCCGCGTCAGGCCCGGTGGTCTTTGTTCTTTGCCCGCTTCGACTTCGTCCTACATTTCCGCACAGCGGACAAGAATGTCAAAGCCGATGCCTTGTCCCAATCCTTCCTGTCCTCCGACCAAGAGGAGGAGCCTATGCACATCATCGATCCCTCCAAGGTTATGAATGTGGCCCCCTTGGATCTGACTCATCTTCCACCCGGCAAGACGTTTGTAGCAGTACCAGATCGGAAGAAGGTTCTTCACTGGGGTCATTCATCTAAACTAACCGGCCATGCTGGCCAGAAAAAGACCTTCCGGCTCATTACCCGACATTACTGGTGGCCTACCCTGCGCAAGGATGTGGTAGACTTCGTCTCAGCCTGTTCGTCTTGTGCCCGCAGCAAAGTTCCCAGACATCTACCAGCCGGTCATCTTCTACCTCTTCCCGTACCTGATGCCCCGTGGCAACACATTGCTATGGACTTTATTACAGATCTCCCTGTCTCTGCCGGTTGTACAGTCATTTGGGTGGTCGCCGACCGCTTTTCTAAGATGGCCCACTTCATTCCTCTGCCTGGTCTCCCGTCTGCATCAGAGCTAGCTAAGGACTTCTTCCTTCATATCTTCCGTCTCCATGGTCTACCCCTCCACATCGTGTCGGATCGAGGGGTTCAGTTCACCTCACGTTTCTGGAGAGCTACGTGTAAGCTGCTGGATGTCACCCTAGATTTTCTCCTCCGCTTACCATCCACAGTCCAATGGTCAAGTGGAGCGGATCAACCAGATCCTTACTGGCTGCCTCCGGCACTTTGTTAATGCTCACCATACTGATTGGGTGGACCTCCTACCATGGGCCGAATTTTCCTACAACAACCATGAGAGCGAATCGACTTCCAAGTCCCCATTCCTTATAGTCTATGGTCAACATTCCCGGATTCCGTTTCCCGTCTCCGCTTCTGTGGACAACCTTGCCGCGGAGTCGCTGGTCAGCGAATTTTCCACCATTTGGGAGAATACTAGGTCGCAACTTCTTCAGTCCTCCGAGCGGATGAAGAGATTTGCTGACAAAAGACGTCTGGATCCGCCTCAATTCCGTCCGGGAGACAAGGTTTGGCTCTCCTCCAAACATGTTTGGCTCAAAATACCCTCCTACAAGTTGGGCCCTCGGTTCATCGGTCCATTTGAAGTTCTTAAACAAATCAACCCAGTGGCCTACAAGTTAAAGCTTCCAGCCACCTTACGGATTCCCAACTCCTTCCACGTGTATCTCCTATACAGTTGTCTTTAATTCTTTTTCCAACAATCCAGGTACTTCCCCTGCCCCGGTTTCCGCTGAGGACGTTTTTGAGGTAGAGAATATTCTGGCCACCAAGAGGGTAAGAGGAAAAACCTTTTTTTCTGGTGGATTGGAAGGGGTTTGGCCCAGAGGAGAGAACTTGGGAACCCAAGGAGAACATCCACGCCCCGCTTCTCCTTGAAATATTTCTTTCTGGCCTAAAAAGAGGGGGCGTAAAGGGGGGGTACTGTAGCATCGGCATCTCTGCCCCCTGCCAGTCAGAGACGCCGTCCCTCTCACCTCCTCGCTCCCCGCGCGGCGTCCTCCAGCGCTCCTCTTCCTGCTGCTGCTGTCGGCGCGCGCTGCTTCCTGGGCAATGTGCTTAGGGCCCGCGCGCTCCCTCTCTCTTTAAGGGGCCGCGCGGCCGTCCTAAGGAGTCCCTGGCCAATACCCGGAGGACCTCCCATATATAAGGCACCTCATCCAAAATGGAGGTGCCCGAGCAATAGTTGTTGCACAGTATACTTACCTCTGCTTCAGCCCTCAGGTCCAGTTGCCAGCCTGACTACTGTTCCAGTCCGCCAGCCTGACTACTCTCCAGCCCGACAGTCTGTCTTCCGTTCAACCCGCCAGTCTGTCTATGGGCAAGTCCGCCTGCTTACCAGGGAGCACCTGACAGTTACCTGCCTGCTACCTGCCGTGCCTGCTAGCCCGCTCACCTGGGAGCACTCGCCTGTTACCTGCTTGTTACCTGCTAGCCTACCTGGAGGCTCGGCCGTCACTTGCCGTGACCACCTGTCTGCTAACCTAGAGACTTCTGCCTGCTCTGCTGTCACGTGCCGTGACCACCTGTCAGCTAACCTAGAGACTTTTGCCTGCTTTGCCGTCACGTGCCGTGACCACCTGTCAGCTAACCCAGAGACTTCTGCCTGCTTGTTGTGCCCATCCGCTATGCCGGTCAGTCCCAGTCATCTGACCCGTGGGAGCCACCTGCTCTCTTACAAGGTCGTCCCCAGAGTAGCACCTGGACCCTCGGCTCGGTCCCTCCTTGGTCACGGAGTCGTTAGCTGCCGTACGACCAGGGTCGGTCTGAGTTGATACTTAGTTACGCCCCTCTGGGTCCCTCCTTGCACCGCGGCACAAAGGTTCCACCACCCGGATCCGTAACACTCCCTATGTACAAGAATATAACTACTATAATACTGCCCCCTATGTACAAGAATATAACTACTATAATACTGCCCCCTATGTACAAGAATATAACTACTATAATACTGCCCCCTATGTACAAGAATATAACTACTATAATACTGCTCCCTATGTACAAGAATATAACTACCATAATACTGCCCCCTATGTACAAGAATATAACTACTATAATACTGCCCCTATGTACAAGAATATAACTACTATAATACTGCCCCCTATGTACAAGAATATAACTACTATAATACTGCCCCTATGTACAAGAATATAACTACTATAATACTGCTCCTATGTATAAGAATATAACTACTATAATACTGCCCCCTATGTACAAGAATATAACTACTATAATACTGCCCCTATGTACAAGAATATAACTACTATAATACTGCCCCTATGTACAAGAATATAACTACTATAATACTGCCCCCTTTGTACAAGAATATAACTACTATAATACTGCCCCATGTACAAGAATATAACTACTATAATACTGCTCCTATGTACAAGAATATAATTATTATAATACTGCTCCTATGTACAAGAATATAACTACTATAATACTGCTCCTATGTACAAGAATATAATTATTATAATACTGCTCCTATGTACAAGAATATAACTACTATAATACTGCCCCTATGTACAAGAATATAACTACTATAATACTGCTCCTATGTACAAGAATATAATTATTATAATACTGCTCCTATGTACAAGAATATAACTACTATAATACTGCCCCTATGTACAAGAATATAACTACTATAATACTGCCCACTATGTACAAGAATATAACTATTATAATACTGCCCCTATATACAAGAATATAACTACTATAATACTGCCCCCTATGTACAAGAATATAACTACTATAATACTGCCCACTATGTACAAGAATATAACTACTATAATACTGTCCCTATGTACAAGAATATAACTACTATAATACTGCCCCCTATGTACAAGAATATAACTACTATAATACTGCCCCTATGTACAAGAATATAACTACTATAATACTGCTGCTATGTACAAGAATATAACTACTATAATACTGCTCCTATGTACAGGAATATAAGTACTATCATACTGCTCCTATGTACAAGAATATAACTACTATAATACTGCTCCTATGTACAAGAATATAACTACTATAATGCTGCTCCTATGTACAAGAATATAACTACTATAATGCTGCCCCTATGTACAAGAATATAACTACTATAATACTGCTCCCTATGTACAAGAATATAACTGCTATAATACTGCCCCTATGTACAAGAATATAACTACTATAATACTGCTCCTATGTACAAGAATATAACTACTATAATATTGCTCCTATGTACAGGAATATAACTACTATAATGCTGCCCCTATGTACAAGAATATAACTACTATAATACTGCCCCTATGTACAAGAATATAACTACTATAATACTGCTCCTATGTACAAGAATATAACTACTATAATACTGCTCCTATGTACAGGAATATAACTACTATAATACTGCTCCCTATGTACAAGAATATAACTGCTATAACACTGCCCCAATGTACAAGTATATAACTACTATAATACTACTCCCTATGTACAAGAATATAACTGCTATAATACTGCCCCTATGTACAAGAATATAACTCTATAATACTGCCCCTATGTACAAGAATATAACTACTATAATACTGCTCCTATGTACAAGAATATAACTACTATAATACTGCCCCCTATGTACAAGATTATAACTCTATAATACTGCCCCTATGTACAAGAATATAACTACTATAATACTGCTCCTATGTACAAGAATATAACTACTATAATACTGCTCCTATGTACCGGAATATAACTTCTATAATACTGCCCCTATGTACAAGAATATAACTACTATAATACTGCCCCTATGTACAAGAATATAACTACTATAATACTGCTCCTATGTACAGGAATATAACTACTATAATACTGCTCCTATGTACAAGAATATAACTACTATAATACTGCTCCCTATGTACAAGAATATAACTACTATAATACTGCCCCTATGTACAAGAATATAACTACTATAATACTGCTCCCTATGTACAAGAATATAACTACTATAATACTGCCCCTATGTACAAGAATATAACTACTATAATACTGCTCCCTATGTACAAGAATATAACTGCTATAATACTGCCCATATGTACAAGAATATAACTACTATAATACTGCTCCCTATGTACAAGAATATAACTGCTATAATACTGCCCCTATGTACAAGAATATAACTACTATAATACTGCTCCCTATGTACAAGAATATAACTACTATAATACTGCTCCTATGTACAAGAATATAACTAGTATAATACTGCCCCCTATGTACAAGAATATAACTACTATAACACTGCTCCTATGTACAAGAATATAACTAGTATAATACTGCTCCTATGTACAAGAATATAACTACTATAATACTGCTCCTATGTACAAGAATATAACTACTATAATACTGATCCTATGTACAAGAATATAACTAGTATAATACTGCCCCCTATGTACAAGAATATAACTACTATAATACTGCTCCTATGTACAAGAATATAACTACTATAATACTGCTCCTATGTACAAGAATATAACTACTATAATACTGCCCAATATGAACAAGAATATAACTACTATAATACTGATCCTATGTACAAGAATATAACTACTATAATACTGCCGCTATGTACAAGAATATAACTACTATAATACTGCTCCTATGTACAAGAATATAACTACTATAATACTGCCGCTATGTACAAGAATATAACTACTATAATACTGCTCCTATGTACAAGAATATAACTACTATAATACTGCTCCTATGTACAAGAATATAACTACTATAATACTGCCCAATATGAACAAGAATATAACTACTATAATACTGCCCATATGTACAAGAATATAACTACTATAATACTGATCCTATGTACAAGAATATAACTACTATAATACTGCCGCTATGTACAAGAATATAACTACTATAATACTGCTCCTATATACAAGAATATAACTACTATACTACTGCTCCTATGTACAAGAATATAACTACTATAATACTGACCCCTATGTACAAGAATATAACTACTATAATACTGCTCCCTATGTACAAGAATATAACTACTATAATACTGCCGCTATGTACAAGAATATAACTACTATAATACCGCCCCCTATGTACAAGAATATAACTACTATAATACTGCCCCCTATGTGCAAGAATATAACTACTATAATACTGCTCCTATGTACAAGAATATAACTACTATAATACTGCTCCTATGTACAAGAATATAACTACTATAATACTGCTCCTATATACAAGAATATAACTACTATAATACTGCTCCTATGTACAAGAATATAACTACTATAATACTGCCCCCTATGTACAAGAATATAACTACTATAATACTGCTCCTATGTACAAGAATATAACTACTATAATACTGCTCCTATGTACAAGAATATAACTACTATAATACTGCCGCTATGTACAAGAATATAACTACTATAATACCGCCCCCTATGTACAAGAATATAACTACTATAATACTGCCCCCTATGTACAAGAATATAACTACTATAATACTGCTCCTATGTACAAGAATATAACTACTATAATACTGCCCCCTATGTACAAGAATATAACTACTATAATACTGCTCCTATGTACAAGAATATAACTACTATAATACTGCCACTATGTACAAGAATATAACTACTATAATACTGCCCCCTATGTACAAGAATATAACTACTATAATACTGCCCCCTATGTATAAGAATATAACTACTATAATACTGCTCCTATGTACAAGAATATAACTACTATAATACTGCCCCCTATGTATAGATACATGAAGTGAACATTGCTTTCTTTAGTTCTTGGTGATAATGATGAATACAGTGGTAATATCTTTGGAAGATCCTGTTTTCGGGGGGCGCCTTGATGACCCCTTTATCCTGTATATTTATAGATTCTCTTGGAGACGTTTTGCAGGTGACAGGTGTGATAATTCATACTCTGTGGGGGAGGGGACATCACGTTGTTTCGGGTGGTGGGGGGGTGACAGTCGCCCATGTTGGCTTGTTTCCATGGTGATGAGAGGTAGCAGCGTCTCGGCTTCTCTCCCACCTGAGATGCAGATTTTACACTTGTTCCATTTTTAGGATGAACTGTCAGGAGTTAGAGGATTTGGCTCCTCTGTCCTCGTTAATCTTGCAGGTGTCGCCCTGCCCCCTCGCGCTTGGTTAGTGTGACGGCTGATTTATAGAGCCGCGTTATAACAAGACTCGGGGGGACGTGTTGGGGTCACAGGTAACGCTCATGTCCTGGAGGATCCGTACTGTACAGTGGACCCCCGACAGCTGGTGGCAGACCTCCTCCCCGGCAGCCATTCCCCCTCCATGCTCTCGCACTGTCTCCTCAGACGGACATTCTGGTGTCTTCAAAGTCTTTTCAGAATTTTTTAGTCGCATCCTAAAGTCCTTCTTTTCTCCGTCATCAGCCATCACGGTGGATTTCGGACTCCCCATACACATTAGTATGTCGGTTCTGCTAAAATCTGCTGACTGATGTAACCTGTACGGCTGGATACAGGGCGACCAAACATGTAACATGTCAGGGGGCCGAACCCACCAATTTTAGGGGGAACGGCTGGGTATGTCTCGTGTATAGGGGTGTCGCGGCTGATCCTATTCAAAATTATAACTGGACATTGGATTTCCACATTTACTGCAGGGGACAAGCTGCTGCCAGGTGATTCTGGAAGAGAGGATGGACAGGTCTAGAAGGGAGCAGAGGAGTCCGGATAGGACCGAGGGCTCAAGAGAAGGACTGAAAAGTCTAGAGTAGGACTGAGGTGTCTTTAGAGGACTGTCTGCTGAGCTGTGTATCTAATCCTTACACCACAATCCAAATTATTCTGCAAATTGGATAAAAGTGTTGTAAAGGTGCAATTTTTTTGTTTTTCCCATAACCTCGTGGAGGGTTTGTGTCTCTGGGTCTTTGGATCACTGATATCAATCTCCAACACCTGTGATAATTAGTTGCCAGGTGCCCAATTAAAGGAGACCTACTTAAGAAGGAGGTTCCACATTATTAAGCAGCCGCAGGTTTCCAGCAATATGGGAAAGAAAGAGGGATCTCTGCTGCCGAAAAGCAACACATTGTCCAAGGCATTGCACTAGGTATGAAAACATTAGATATTTCACGAATACAGAAGCATGATCATCGTATTGTGAAGAGATTTGTGACTGATGCAGAGCACAGGTGGGTTTGTGCAGATAAAAGCATAATGGGGAAGGTTTGTGCAGTTAAAGGTATAATGAGGAAGATTTATGGCAAATTCATCAGATTAAGAGAGCAGCTGCTAAAATACCATTACAAAGAAGCAAACAGGTAATGAAGCTGCTGTAGGCCTCTGGAGTCCACGAACATCAAGGTATATGATCTTCCAGAGGCATAAACCTAGTATTCGGCCATTGATGAACAGTGCTCACAAGCATGCTTAGTGTGGCACATACAGACACACGATGCAAAGATTGAGTCTACTTCTCCCCTTTTTACCTGGTATCAGGTGTGATTTTCATATTGCTCTCACCTGTTACTTGTCACAGGTCAGTTTTAATGCGCGCCACATGCTTGAAACAAAGTTGTTCACCCAGAATTTTGGAAACGTGTTAACAATTTTGTCCGGCCCGTTTTTAGGGTTTTGTGTGAAATTATGTCCAATTTGCCTTTTTTTTCTCTGTTTTTGTGTTGTTCCAATACACACAAAGAAAATAAACCTGTGTATAACAAGACATGGGGAATTGTAATAATGTTCCGGGAGAAATACTTCATTTTCTGGAACAATTTCAAGGGTGATAACATTTTCGGCCATGACTGTATATGATACTGTCTGCTGAGCTGTGTATCTAATCCTGTCCTGTGTGATACTGTCTGCTGAGCCGTGTATCTAATCCTATCCTGTGTGATACTGTCTGCTGAGCTGTGTATCTAATCCTATCCTGTGTGATACTGTCTGCTGAGCCGTGTATCTAATCCTATCCTGTGTGATACTGTCTGCTGAGCCGTGTATCTAATCCTATCCTGTGTGATACTGTCTGCTGAGCCGTGTATCTAATCCTATCCTGTGTGATACTGTATGCTGAGCCGTGTATCTAATCCTATCCTGTATGATACTGTCTGCTGAGCTGTGTATCTAACCCTCTCCTGTGTGATACTGTCTGCTGAGCCGTGTATCTAATCCTCTCCTGTGTGATACTGTCTGCTGAGCTGTGTATCTAATCCTATCCTGTGTGATACTGTCTGCTGAGCCGTGTATCTAATCCTATCCTGTGTGATACTGTCTGCTGAGCCGTGTATCTAATCCTCTCCTGTGTGATACTGTCTGCTGAGCTGTGTATCTAATCCTCTCCTGTGTGATACTGTCTGCTGAGCTGTGTATCTAATCCTCTCCTGTGTGATACTGTCTGCTGAGCTGTGTATCTAATCCTCTCCTGTGTGATACTCTCTGCTGAGCCGTGTATCTAATCCTCTCCTGTGTGATACTGTCTGCTGAGCTGTGTATCTAATCCTATCCTGTGTGATACTGTCTGCTGAGCCGTGTATCTAATCCTCTCCTGTGTGATACTGTCTGCTGAGCTGTGTATCTAATCCTATCCTGTGTGATACTGTCTGCTGAGCTGTATCTAATCCTCTCCTGTGTGATACTGTCTGCTGAGCTGTGTATCTAATCCTGTCCTGTGTGATACTGTCTGCTGAGCAGTGTATCTAATCCTATCCTGTGTGATACTGTCTGCTGAGCTGTGTATCTAATCCTGTCCTGTGTGATACTGTCTGCTGAGCTGTGTATCTAATCCTATCATGTGTGATACTGTCTGCTGAGCCGTGTATCTAATCCTCTCCTGTGTGATACTGTCTGCTGAGCCGTGTATCTAATCCTATCCTGTGTGATACTGTCTGCTGAGCCGTGTATCTAATCCTATCCTGTGTGATACTGTCTGCTGAGCTGTATCTAATCCTCTCCTGTGTGATACTGTCTGCTGAGCTGTGTATCTAATCCTATCCTGTGTGATACTGTCTGCTGAGCCGTGTATCTAATCCTATCCTGTGTGATACTGTCTGCTGAGCCGTGTATCTAATCCCATCCTGTGTGACACTGTCTGCTGAGCTGTGTATCTAATCCTGTCCTGTGTGATACTGTCTGCTGAGCCGTGTATCTAAGCCCATCCTGTGTGATACTGTCTGCTGAGCTGTGTATCTAATCCTATCCTGTGTGATACTGTCTGCTGAGCCGTGTATCTAATCCTATCCTGTGTGATACTGTCTGCTGAGCTGTGTATCTAATCCTATCCTGTGTGATACTGTCTGCTGAGCCGTGTATCTAAGCCCATCCTGTGTGATACTGTGTGTCATTTCTCCGTCTCATCGCCGCTGCCTGATGCTACAGAAGCTGCGGCCCCTCAGGGGGTCCCAGGGCCGCTCACTAATGATACCGAATGCAGCACAGCTCCGATTCATATTATACTCCGGGCCCCTCCGAGACCGAGAAGTAAAAGTAAACGGCCCCCAGGGTCCTATCTCCAAAAATCTACATCCCCTGGAAATGTCACCTATGGAGAGCAATGAGGAAAGATGGAAGAACACAGAATATGCTGCAGGACAGAGGAGAGGAACCAAGGGGGCACCACAGACGCCCAGAGGGAGGGAGCAATTTATGGAGACCCCACGCCTCCTTCCCATGGGTGGCTGCAGCCAACCCTGATATAAGGACGTGTATAAATCTGTCAGTGACATAACTGTGCAGCCCGGATTATGGGGGCACTAAGGGAAAAATGCCCCCCACACTAGAGATTAGAGGGAGGCTGTGCCAGTGCTCAAGATCACAGAAAATAAAATGATTCAGACCTGAGGCCAGACCCCATACATGACAAAAATAAATCTAAATCCTGGCCAAGATAATGTAGACCCACTCCAGATCCCCATATAAATTCAGACCCCAGCCCAGGCCCCCCATAAATCAAATTAAAGCTCAAAATAAATCTACACCAAGTTTCAAAACACATTTAAACCTTTACTCGACCCTCAAAAATAAATTAATCCAGACCAAAAAATAAACCTAGACCCCCAAACCAGAGCCTCAGAGTGTAACTGTCCCTTACATTTTTATTTCAGAAATCAATGGTGGACACAAAAAGAAACAACTTTGTAATATATCTTATCAATGAAATCGGCTTCCTTCTCCGTCAGGACTGATCCTTCATTTTCAAAATTCTCAATTACCGGGTAAAATCTGTATTCAGTGAAGACACATTGTTCCATTACTGAGATAGGAGATGACAGACAAGATTCTAGATAGACTGGAGGAGGGAGGAGCTCAGCCTCTAGCTCCTCCCCCTCCCCTTCTCCCGTCTACATAGAATCTTATCAGCACCGACTGTCATCTCCTATCTCAGTAATGGAACATGATGAACATAGCAGAATTTGTGTATCTCTACAATGCAGGCAATGAATCCAGAAGCAGAGTATACATCTCCATAGAAATACATTGTGTATATATGCTGCCTGTGAATCTGCATGGTTCAATGAACAGACATGCGGATTCACCAGCGTTCATATAACGCAGCGCTTTGGACACAGCATAAAGTATACTGCCTCTATGGATCGTGTGCACATACCCTTAAGCTGCTGAGCCACAAGCTCTAGTGAGGTCATTACTAGACTTCTGTCTACTCCATCTGTGCTGCAGGATCTGACTATAGGCTGAATGTACTGATAGAAATACACTGCTGTGTACAATATATGTTTTTTTATTCTACAAGGAGAATAAGAGTTTTTTTTTTTCAGCCTATAAAATTGCTAAAAATAATTAACACTTCATAATGAAAAAAATATTGCCATTTTTTAAAGCATTTTAGAAAAAATAATAAATATCACAAATCAGCCAAAAACACGGACATATTTGGTGTCCCTGTAATCGTAACGACCTGCACAACACGGCGATCAGAATATTTACGGGGATCGGTAAATGACGTAAAAACATGGCGTGATTGATATTTTTTCTCTATTAAACCCATAAAAAAATGTAATAAAACTGTGATGCTAAGGCCGTGTTCACACATAGCGTAAATGCTGCGTTCTTTCTGCTTCTTTTTTTCTGCAGGTGTCTGCACCAGACGATACAATAACAATCCTCTCTGATTATTGTGTGTTTGCTGCGTTTATGTTATGCGTTTTCCCGCTTACCTTATTTTTTGGACTATAAGACGCACTTTTTCCTCCAAAATTTTGGAGGAAAATGGGGGGTGCGTCTTATAGTCCGAATGTTGGGGGGGGTATATATATATATGTGTATATGTGGTGTGGGGGGAGCGGTAGCGGCAGAGGAGAGGGGCACAGGAGGCAGCAGCCGCCTGCTGCAGCCTACACTGTCCCCACTGCTAAAGAAAATGAATATTCACTGATCCATCCCCACGCCCATAGGCGTGGGGAGCACTGAATATCCATGCTCCTTAATAGCGGCACACAGCGTAGCCGCAGCGCGGCTCCTGCTGCTGCCAGAATCGCCTGTGCCCACTGTTCAAGGGCATGAATATTCAACCTCTCTCCACGCCCATGGGCGTGGGGAGGGGGTGAATATTCATGCCCTTTAATAGCGGGCACACGCGATCGCCCGGCAGCAGCAGGAGCCGCGCTGCGGCTACGCTGTATGCCGGCTATTAAGGAGCATGAAGTCACTGCTCCCCACGCACACAGTCCCGGCTTGGGGAGCAGTGACTTCCGGCAGCTGATCTCTCCTTGTGAGTCGTGCATGGTAGTGACGTCATGCGCGGCTCACATGGAAAGATCAGTGCAAGCAGACAGGACGCATCGCTGGAGGAGAGAGAAGGAAGGTGAGTAGGAGTGTTTATTTTTTTTTATGTGCAGCATGATGGGGATTAGGGGGACCATGCATACTAGGATAAGGGTGAGGGGGCATACATAACAGGATAAAGGTGAGGGGGCCATACATACCAGGATAAGGCTGAGGGGGCATACATACCAGGATAAGGCTGAGTGGGGCCATACATACCAGGATAAGGCTGAGTGGGGCATACATACCAGGATAAGGATGAGGGGCCATACATACCAGGATAAGGATGAGGGGCCATACATACCAGGATAAGGATGAGGGGGATCATACATACCAGTATACGGATGAGGGGGCCATGCCCACCAGGGTAAGGATGAGGGGTGCCATGCATACCAGGATAAGGGGGATCATACATACCAGTATACGGATGAGTGGGCCATACATACCAGGATGAGGGTGCCATGCATACCAGGATAGGGATGAGGGGTGCCATGCATACCAGGATAGGGATGAGGGGTGCCATGCATACCAGGACAGGGATGAGGGGTGCCATTCATACCAGGATAGGGATGAGGGGTGCCATGCATACCAGAATAGGGATGAGGGGTGCCATGCATACCAGGACAGGGATGAGGGGTGCCATGCATACCAGGACAGGGATGAGGGGTGCCATGCATACCAGGACAGGGATGAGGGGTGCCATGCATACCAGGATTGGGGGTGAGGGGTGCCATGCATACGAGGATTGGGGGTGAGGGGTGCCATGCATACCAGGAGAGGGATGAGGGGTGCCATGCATACCAGGAGAGGGATGAGGGGTGCCATGCATACCAGGACAGGGATGAGGGGTGCCATGCATACCAGGACAGGGATGAGGGATGCCATGCATACCAGGATAGGGATGAGGGATGCATATATACCAGGATGGGGGATATGGTCAGAATTGGGGGACATGACCCCTACACCAGTGTCAGCAGAAGACCCCCTCCCCCATAACAGTGCATCGTGAACACATTTTTTGCTTACATTTTTTTTTCTATTTTCCTCCTCTAAAACCTAGGTGCGTCTTATGGTCCGGTGCATCTTATAGTCCGAAAAATACGGTATTTGATGCAATTTCGGTGCAGATATGAAGCAGAGTTTTTAACACTTTTTTAATAATACAGAAAAGCTTTGATTTTGCACTTAAAAATGCAGCGGCGTTTTTTTCCTTCCTGCGTTTTTTTCAGAAGAAGCCTATAGAGAGAAATGCTCCAAAACCGCAGAGTTCAGCAGCGTCTTCAGACCACAGAGAGCGGAGATTTCATGGAATCACATCCACTTTGCTTCAAAATTTAGACCATGTTCACATGTAGCGTAAATGCTGTGTATTTTCTGCTGCTTTTTGTGCACAAAAATTCTGCTGTGTTTAATTGTCGAAGCAAAGTGGATGTGATTTCATGAGAACTGCGCCCGCTACTAGAATTCAACAAACAGTATTTTACATTGTTTAGAAGTTAGTATTTATCTATATTCTTGTCTCTCCAGCTGTTTACAGGTGTCTTTCCTTTCCCTTTTCTTTCCCGTTCCTTTTCTCCCCCTCCTACCTCTTAAATGTTTTAAGGTACCTTTCCGTTGCCAATCCTGTACATACCAATCCTTTTCATTTTCCTTCTATCCCTTTAATGATGTTTTATTTTCCTTTTTTCCAATTTTCCTTAATAAACCATATTTTTCCTTCCCCCTTCTCATCCTTAACCCTTTCCACCCTTTATTTTGCCTGTATATTTCATCCCTTTAAATTTAGCTTTTTTGCTTTTATTTTGTTCTTGTTTGCTTCTATATTACTGTGTATTTATAATGTCTCCCCCCTTTTCCTATAGTACTGTGTATTTATTATACGTCTCCCCCCTTTTCCTATATTACTGTGTATTTATTATACGTCTCCCCCCTTTTCCTATATTACTGTGTATTTATAATACGTCTCCCCCCTTTTCCTATATTACTGTGTATTTATAATACGTCTCCCCCCTTTTCCTATATCACTGTGTATTTATAATACGTCGCCCCCCTTTTCCTCTATTGCTGTGTATTTATAATACATCTCCCCCTTTTTCTATATTACTGTGTATTTATAATGTCTCCCCTTTTCCTATATCACTGTGTATTTATAATACGTCTCCCCCCTTTTTCTATAATACTATGTAATTATAATACGTCTCCCCCCTTTTCCTATATTACTGTGTATTTATAATATGTCTCCCCCCTTTTTCTATATTACTGTGTATTTATAATATGTCTCCCCTTTTCCTATATCACTGTGTATTTATAATGTCTCCCCCTTTTTTCTATATCACTATTTATAACACGTCTCCCCTTTTTCTATATTGCTGTGTATTTATAATATGTCTCCTCCCTTTTCCTATATCACTGTTTATTTATATGTCTCCCCCTTTTTCTATATTACTATGTATTTATAATACGTATCCCCCCCTTTCCTATATTAATGTGTATTTATAATACGTCTCCCCCCTTTGTCTATATTGCTGTGTATTTATAATATGTCTCCCCCTTTTCCTATATCACTGTGTATTTGTAATACGTCTCCCCCCTTTTTCTAAAATACTGTGTAATTATAATACGTCTACCCCTTTTCCTATATTACTGTGTATTTATAATACGTCTCCCCCCTTTTCCTATATTACTGTGTATTTATAATACGTCTCCCCCCTTTTCCTATATTACTGTGTAATTATAATACGTCTCCCCCCTTTTCCTATATCACTGTGTATTTATAATATGTCTCTCCCGTCTTCTATATTACTGTGTATTTATAATATTTCTCCCCCCTTTTCCTATATTACTGTGTAATTATAATACGTCTCCCCCCTTTTCCTATATTACTGTGTATTTATAATACGTCTCCCCCCTTTTCCTATATTACTGTGTATTTATAATACGTCTCCCCCCTTTTCCTATATTACTGTGTAATTATAATACGTCTCCCCCCTTTTCCTATATCACTGTGTATTTATAATATGTCTCTCCCGTCTTCTATATTACTGTGTATTTATAATATTTCTCCCCCCTTTTCCTATATTACTGTGTAATTATAATACGTCTCCCCCTTTTCCTATATTACTGTGTATTTGAAATATTTCTCCCCCCTTTTCCTATATTACTGTGTAATTATAATACGTCTCCCCCCTTTTCCTATATTACTGTGTATTTATAATACGTCTCCCCCCTTTTCCTATATTACTGTGTATTTATAATACGTCTCCCCCCTTTTCCTATATTACTGTGTAATTATAATACGTCTCCCCCCTTTTCCTATATCACTGTGTATTTATAATATGTCTCTCCCGTCTTCTATATTACTGTGTATTTATAATATTTCTCCCCCCTTTTCCTATATCACTGTGTATTTATAATATGTCTCTCCCGTCTTCTATATTACTGTGTATTTATAATATTTCTCCCCCCTTTTCCTATATTACTGTGTAATTATAATACGTTTCCCCCCTTTTCCTATATTACTGTGTATTTATAATATTTCTCCCCCCTTTTTCTTTACACCATTTATGTAAAAAATCCTTAATAAAAACTACTTTAGCAAAAAAGGTGCCCGCTGTGCTCCCAAGGACGCTGCTGACCTGTGCGGTTTTGGTGCTTTTTCTCTCTTGTCTTCTATGCGGAGCCAAAAAAAAACCACAGATATTTTATTAAGTTCAGAATCAAAGCTTTTCTGTACTATAAAAAGCACATTAAAAACGCGGCTTCACATCTGCACCTGAAACGCATCAAATAAGGGGGAGAGGATTGTTATTGTGGAGTTTTGTGCGGATCCTGAAAACGAAAAAACACAATATTTCTGCACTGTGTGAACACGGCCTTACAGACACAAGAAAGCCGGATGTCGTATAATGACGCTACATAAAGATGAGAAAGTTCTGGCTGCTCCGACTGTGAATGAAGGAACAAAAAATAATCCACAACTAGAGATGGGCAGGACGCACAGGTGACGTCGCGCTGCCTGGGGTGATCAAAAGCCGCCGGGGACGCCAGATGGTTAGAGATTTGCGGTCTCCCGTCCAGCCGCCAGGTAGCACTGACCTGGACGCTGGACCAGAGACCTGGGAATCCATCCGCTCATCTCTAGTCCCAACCATCGTGGATACAGCGGACAGACCTGGATTTGGGTCTACAACCTGCAGTCTCGGGCGTCTGCTGAATGTCCCTCATTATCAGTGCCCCTCTGACAACTCCTCCTGCCAGGGGAGAAAGAAATGGTAAATGGGTGTGGCCAAAATGTGCAGCAGCGCGCGTTACGCACGCCGCATGATGTGTCCCTCTTTCTCTTCTTCAAAAGTTGGGAGGTATGTTACTGCTACCTACTGTGTCTCCTGTCACCTACTGACACTGGTCCATTAGTGCACTCTCTCTGCTGACAGACGTGGTGCAAGTGGCCGCCGTGGCCCTAAGACCGGGTGCTGGACTCCCTACTGAGGAGCTTCCTGACCACTGCAGGTCCTGCTGTATGGATGGGGTAGTGTGCACAGGCCCTGACCGCTGCAGGAGGCGCTGTACACAGGAGCTGTCCCTGGTGCTAGTCTGGGCCTATGTGCAGTGAGTGCAGAGGGTTATAATCACCATCGCACATGATAATAGTGCCAGACGTTATACACAGTGACACTAAACTAAAAACAAAGCCACACTAACAAGAATTAAAATTCCTCCAAAATTCAAGAAATAACAGCAAAAAAGGGCAGCAGTGTTTACCTGCCAGGTCTCACCCAGATACTGTGCACAACTCAGGTCTGTCCAGCGCCCTATACAAGCCTTTTTATGTGCAATTCTGATACTAAGCAATCACCTGCTCCATGAAATGGTCGGTTGTGAGTGATTGTCTCATCAGTATTTTGCACCTGTGTTGCCGCCATCTTTAGTACAACCCCTGGCAAAAATTATGGAATCACCGGGCTCGGAGGATGTTCATTCAGTTGTTTAATGTTGTTGAAAAAAAGCAGATCACAGACATGGCACAAAACTAAAGTCATTTCAAATGGCAACTTTAGGGCTTTAAGAAACACTAAAAGAAATCAAGATAAAAAATGTGGCACTCAGTAAGGGTAATTTTTTTCAGACCAAGCAGAGGGAAAAAATAATGGAATCACTCAATTCTGAGGAAAAAATTATGGAATCATGAAAAACAAACACACAAAAGAACACTCCAATACATCACTAGTATTTTGTTGCACCACCTCTGGCTTTAATAACAGCTTGCAGTCTCTGAGGCATGGACCTAATGAGTGACAAACAGTACTCTTCATCAATCTGGCTCCAACTTTCTCTGATTGCTGTTGCCAGATCAGCTTTGCAGGTTGGAGCCTTGTCATGGACCATTTTCTTCAACTTCCACCAAATATTTTCAATTGGATTGAGATCCGGACTATTTGCAGGCCATGACATTGACCTTATGTGTCTTCTTTCAAGGAATGTTTTCACAGTTTTTGCTCTATGGCAGGATGCATTATCATCTTGAAAAATGATGTCATCATCACCAAACATCCTTTCAATTGATGGGACAAGAAAACTGTCCAAAATATCAATGTAAACATGGGCATTTCTTGAAGATGTAATGACAGCTATCTCCCCAGTGCCTTTACCTGACATGCAGCCCCATATCATCAATGACTGTGGAAATTTGCATGTTCTCTTCATGCCGTCATCTTTATAAATCTCATTGGAACGGCACCAAACAAAAGTTCCAGCATCATCACCTTGCCCAATGCGGATTCGCGTTTCATCACTGAATATGACTTTCATCCAGTCATCCACAGTCCACGATTGCTTTTCCTTAGCCCATTGTAACCTTGTTGTTTTCTGTTTAGGTGTTAATGATGGCTTATGTTTAGCTTTTCTGTATGTAAATCCCATTTCCTTTAGGCGGTTTTTTACAGTTCGGTCACAGACATTGACTCCAGTTTCCTCCCATTCGTTCCTCATTTGTTTTGTTGTACATTTCCTCTTTTGGAGACATATTGCTTTAAGTTTCCGGTCTTGACGCTTTGATGTCTTCCTTGGTCTACCAGTATGTTTGCCTTTAACAACCTTCCCATGTTGTTTGTATTTGGTCCAGATTTTAGACACAGCTGTGAACAACCAACATCTTTTACAACATTGCGTGATTATTTACCTTCTTTTAAGAGTTTGATAATCCTCTCCTTTGTTTCAATTGACATCTCTCGTGTTGGTGCCATAATTCATGTCAGTCCACTTGGTGCAACAGCTCTCCAAGGTGTGATCACTCCTTTTTAGATGCAGAGTAACGAGCAGATCTAATTTGATGCAGGTGTTCGTTTTGGAAATTATAATATACAGGGTGATTCCATAATTTTTTCATCAGAATTGAGTGATTCGATAATTTTTTCCCTCTGCTTGGTCTGAAAAAAATTACCCTTACTGAGTACCACATTTTTAATCCTGATTTCTTTTAGTGTTTCTTAAAGCCCTAAAGTTGCCATTTGAAATGACTTTAGTTTTGTGCCATGTCTGTGATTTGCTTTTTTTTCAACAACATTAAACAACTGAATGAACATCCTCCGAGCCCGGTGATTCCATAATTTTTGCCAGGGGTTGTATATGGGTTTGCTGCATCCTGGTGGTGCATTAGTTCGGAGACCTGGCAGGTAAACACTGCTGCCCTTTTTTGCTGTTTTTTTTCTAGCATTTTGGGGGAATTATGTACAGTGACACCTAATAGAACTGTGACTGCAGCTCTGGATGTGACTGGAGGAAAAAAAAAAAAAAACCTAAAAAGGAACAAAGAGGCCTTTTCCCTGACATGATATCTGCGATGGCCTCCATGTCATCAAGCGTCTGACGAGACCTCCCCCCGAAATCTGCACCTCAATAAGGGTGTTATACACAGACCGATCCTCACTGAGATCAGTCAGTGCCCCACAGGCCGAACAGTCCTCCATACCAACTAGCTGTGTATCTAACCCTATCCTGTGTGATACTGTCTGCTGAGCCGTGTATCTAATCCTATCCTGTGTGATACTATCTGCTGAGCAGTGTATCTAATCCTATCCTGTGTGATACTATCTGCTGAGCAGTGTATCTAATCCTATCCTGTGTGATACTGTCTGCTGAGCTGTGTATCTAATCCTATCCTGTGTGATACTGTCTGCTGAGCAGTGTATCTAATCCTATCCTGTGTGATACTGTCTGCTGAGCTGTGTATCTAATCCTCTCCTGTGTGATACTGTGTGCTGAGCTGTGTATCTAATCCTATACTGTGTGATACTCTCTGCTGAGCTGTGTATCTAATCCTATCCTGTGTGATACTGTCTGCTGAGCTGTGTATCTAATCCTATCAAGTGTGATACTGCCTGCTGAGCCGTGTATCTAATCCTATCCTGTGTGATACTGTCTGCTGAGCTATGTATCTAATCCTATCCTATGTGATACTGTCTGCTGAGCTGTGTATCTAATCCTATCCTGTGTGATACTATCTGCTGAGCAGTGTATCTAATCCTATCCTGTGTGATACTGTCTGCTGAGCAGTGTATCTAATCCTATCCTGTGTGATACTGTCTGCTGAGCTGTGTATCTAATCCTATCCTGTGTGATACTGTCTGCTGAGCAATGTATCTAATCCTATCCTGTGTGATACTGTCTGCTGAGCTGTGTATCTAATCCTATCCTGTGTGATACTGTCTGCTGAGCAGTGTATCTAATCCTATCCTGTGTGATACTGTCTGCTGAGCTGTGTATCTAATCCTATCCTGTGTGATACTGTCTGCTGAGCTATGAATCTAATCCTATCCTATGTGATACTGTCTGCTGAGCTGTGTTTCTAATCCTGTCCTGTGTGATACTGTCTGCTGAGCCGTGTATCTAATCCTATCCTGTGTGATACTGTCTACTGAGCCGTGTATCTAATCCTATCCTGTGTGATACTGTGTATCTAATCCTCTCCTGTATGATACTGTCTGCTGAGCCGTGTATCTAATCCTATCCTGTGTGATACTGTCTGCTGACCTGTGTATCTAATCCTGTCCTGTGTGATACTGTCTGCTGAGCCGTGTATCTAATCCTATCCTGTGTGATACTGTCTGCTGAGCTGTGTATCCAATCCTATCATGTGTGATACTGTTTGCTGAGCTGTGTATCCAATCCTATCCTGTGTGATACTGTCTGCTGAGCCGTGTATCCAATCCTATCCTGTGTGATACTGTCTGCTGAGCCGTGTATCTAATCCTCTCCTGTGTGATACTGTCTGCTGAGCCGTGTATCTAATTTTATCCTGTGTGATACTGTCTGCTGAGCTGTGTATCTAATCCTATCCTGTGTGATACTGTCTGCTGAGCTGTGTATCTAACCCTATCCTGTGTGATACTGTCTGCTGAGCTGTGTATCTAATCCTATCCTGTGTGATACTGTCTGCTGAGCTGTGTATCTAATCCTATCCTGTGTGATACTGTCTGCTGAGCTGTGTATCTAACCCTATCCTGTGTGATACTGTCTGCTGAGCTGTGTATCTAATCCTATCCTGTGTGATACTGTCTGCTGAGCTGTGTATCTAATCCTATCCTGTGTGATACTGCCTGCTGAGCCGTGTATCTAATCCGCTCCTGTGTGATACTGTCTGCTGAGCTGTGTATCTAACCCTCTCCTGTGTGATACTGTGTGCTGAGCCGTGTATCTAATCCTATCCTGTGTGATACTGTCTGCTGAGCTGTGTATCTAATCCTATCCTGTGTGATACTGTCTGCTGAGCTGTGTATCTAATCCTATCCTGTGTGATACTGTCTGCTGAGCTGTGTATCTAATCCTATCCTGTGTGATACTGCCTGCTGAGCCGTGTATCTAATCCGCTCCTGTGTGATACTGTCTGCTGAGCTGTGTATCTAACCCTCTCCTGTGTGATACTGTGTGCTGAGCCGTGTATCTAATCCTCTCCTGTGTGATACTGTCTGCTGAGCTGTGTATCTAATCCTGTCCTGTGTGATACTGTCTGCTGAGCCGTGTATCTAATCCTATCCTGTGTGATACTGTGTGCTGAGCCGTGTATCTAACCCTCTCCTGTGTGATACTGTCTACTGAGCCGTGTATCTAATCCTATCCTGTGTGATACTGTCTGCTGAGCTGTGTATCTAATCCTGTCCTGTGTGATACTGTCTGCTGAGCCGTGTATCTAATCCTATCCTGTGTGATACTGTCTGCTGAGCCGTGTATCTAATCCTCTCCTGTATGATACTGTCTGCTGAGCCGTGTATCTAATCCTATCCTGTGTGATACTGTGTGCTGAGCAGTGTATCTAATCCTCTCCTGTGTGATACTGTCTGCTGAGCCGTGTATCTAATCCTCTCCTGTATGATACTGTCTGCTGAGCCGTGTATCTAATCCTATCCTGTGTGATACTGTCTGTTGAGCTGTGTATCTAATCCTGTCCTGTGTGATACTGTCTGCTGAGCCGTGTATCTAATCCTATCCTGTGTGATACTGTCTGCTGAGCTGTGTATCTAATCCTCTCCTGTGTGATACTGTCTGCTGAGCTGTGTATGTAATCCTATCCTGTGTGATACTGCCTGCTGAGCCGTGTATCCAATCCTATCCTGTGTGATACTGTCTGCTGAGCCGTGTATCTAATCCTCTCCTGTGTGATACTGTCTGCTGAGCCGTGTATCTAATTTTATCCTGTGTGATACTGTCTGCTGAGCTGTGTATCTAATCCTATCCTGTGTGATACTGTCTGCTGAGCTGTGTATCTAACCCTATCCTGTGTGATACTGTCTGCTGAGCTGTGTATCTAATCCTATCCTGTGTGATACTGTCTGCTGAGCTGTGTATCTAATCCTATCCTGTGTGATAATGCCTGCTGAGCCGTGTATCTAATCCGCTCCTGTGTGATACTGTCTGCTGAGCTGTGTATCTAACCTTCTCCTGTGTGATACTGTCTGCTGAGCCGTGTATCTAACCCTCTCCTGTGTGATACTGTGTGCTGAGCCGTGTATCTAATCCTATCCTGTGTGATACTGTCTGCTGAGCTGTGTATCTAATCCTATCCTGTGTGATACTGTCTGCTGAGCTGTGTATCTAATCCTATCCTGTGTGATACTGTCTGCTGAGCTGTGTATCTAATCCTATCCTGTGTGATACTGCCTGCTGAGCCGTGTATCTAATCCGCTCCTGTGTGATACTGTCTTCTGAGCTGTGTATCTAACCTTCTCCTGTGTGATACTGTCTGCTGAGCTGTGTATCTAACCTTCTCCTGTGTGATACTGTGTGCTGAGCCGTGTATCTAATCCTCTCCTGTGTGATACTGTCTGCTGAGCTGTGTATCTAATCCTATCCTGTGTGATACTGCCTGCTGAGCCGTGTATCCAATCCTATCCTGTGTGATACTGTCTGCTGAGCCGTGTATCTAATCCTCTCCTGTGTGATACTGTCTGCTGAGCCGTGTATCTAATTTTATCCTGTGTGATACTGTCTGCTGAGCTGTGTATCTAATCCTATCCTGTGTGATACTGTCTGCTGAGCTGTGTATCTAACCCTATCCTGTGTGATACTGTCTGCTGAGCTGTGTATCTAATCCTATCCTGTGTGATACTGTCTGCTGAGCTGTGTATCTAATCCTATCCTGTGTGATACTGCCTGCTGAGCCGTGTATCTAATCCGCTCCTGTGTGATACTGTCTGCTGAGCTGTGTATCTAACCCTCTCCTGTGTGATACTGTGTGCTGAGCCGTGTATCTAATCCTATCCTGTGTGATACTGTCTGCTGAGCTGTGTATCTAATCCTATCCTGTGTGATACTGTCTGCTGAGCTGTGTATCTAATCCTATCCTGTGTGATACTGTCTGCTGAGCTGTGTATCTAATCCTATCCTGTGTGATACTGCCTGCTGAGCCGTGTATCTAATCCGCTCCTGTGTGATACTGTCTGCTGAGCTGTGTATCTAACCCTCTCCTGTGTGATACTGTCTGCTGAGCTGTGTATGTAATCCTATCCTGTGTGATACTGTCTGCTGAGCTGTGTATCTAATCCTATCCTGTGTGATACTGTCTGCTGAGCTGTGTATCTAATCCTATCCTGTGTGATACTGCCTGCTGAGCCGTGTATCTAATCCGCTCCTGTGTGATACTGTCTGCTGAGCTGTGTATCTAATCCTCTCCCGTGTGATACTGTCTGCTGAGCCGTGTATCCAATCCTATCCTGTGTGATACTGTCTGCTGAGCCGTGTATCTAATCCTCTCCTGTGTGATACTGTCTGCTGAGCCGTGTATCTAATTTTATCCTGTGTGATACTGTCTGCTGAGCTGTGTATCTAATCCTATCCTGTGTGATACTGTCTGCTGAGCTGTGTATCTAACCCTATCCTGTGTGATACTGTCTGCTGAGCTGTGTATCTAATCCTATCCTGTGTGATACTGTCTGCTGAGCTGTGTATCTAATCCTATCCTGTGTGATACTGCCTGCTGAGCCGTGTATCTAATCCTATCCTGTGTGATACTGTCTGCTGAGCTGTGTATCTAACCCTCTCCTGTGTGATACTGTGTGCTGAGCCGTGTATCTAATCCTATCCTGTGTGATACTGTCTGCTGAGCTGTGTATCTAATCCTATCCTGTGTGATACTGTCTGCTGAGCTGTGTATCTAATCCTATCCTGTGTGATACTGTCTGCTGAGCTGTGTATCTAATCCCATCCTGTGTGATACTGCCTGCTGAGCTGTGTATCTAATCCTATCCTGTGTGACACTGTCTGCTGAGCCGTGTATCTAATCCTCTCCTGTGTGATACTGTCTGCTGAGCCGTGTATCTAATCCTATCCTGTGTGATACTGTGTGCTGAGCCGTGTATCTAATCCTCTCCTGTGTGATACTGTCTGCTGAGCCGTGTATCTAATCCTCTCCTGTGTGATACCGTCTGCTGAGCGGTGTATCTAATCCTATCCTGTGTGATACTGTCTGCTGAGCCGTGTATCTAATCCTGTCCTGTGTGATACTGTGTGCTGAGCCGTGTATCTAATCCTCTCCTGTGTGATACTGTCTGCTGAGCCGTGTATCTAATCCTCTCCTGTGTGATACCGTCTGCTGAGCGGTGTATCTAATCCTATCCTGTGTGATACTGTCTGCTGAGCCGTGTATCTAATCCTGTCCTGTGTGATACTGCCTGCTGAGCCGTGTATCTAATCCTCTCCTGTGTGATACCGTCTGCTGAGCGGTGTATCTAATCCTATCCTGTGTGACACTGTCTGCTGAGCCGTGTATCTAATCCTGTCCTGTGTGATACTGTCTGCTGATCTTGAATGTTCTGCAGGTATATGTTGGTAATTTTGTCCAATGCACAATATTTAGTCCCTTATACTGAAGGGGGCGGGGGTCTCTTATTCTCTGAGCTGGAAGGGATTGGGGGTTTCTTATTAACATGGGGGGCGGGGGTGGGGGGAGAGAGTCTCTTATTGAACTTTGAGGGTCTCTTATTCTTTGGGTTGGGGGTCTCTTATTCTCTGGGCTGGAGGGAGCAGGGGTCTCTTATTGAGGGGTTGGGGGTCTCTTATTCTCTGGGCTGGAGGGAGCGGGGGTCTCTTATTGAGGGGTTAGTGGTCTCTTATTCTCTGGGCTGGAGGGGGACGTGGTGGGGTCTTTGTACTCCAGTCTGGGGGTGGGTGGTTAGATAAATGCTAAATGAGGGACTAAACTGCACAATCTGCTTCCTGTCAATGAAAGGCGCCGTCAGCGGAGGACGATGATGAGCAGATGTTCAGGGGAGACCTTGTCCCAGGGTGGCTCATTTCATGCCCCTCATGTCCTCTATACTGTGAGGGGCGGGGGGCTACGTGGGGGAGACTGCACTTCCCTGGATGGGAGCACGAGGGGCAGAATTTAGTCTTTTCATAGTTTGCCAAATATATGAGGACGTTGCTTAAATTGCAATTCCTTAGTTCAATGTTGGAATCCCTCGAATTCATTTTGGACAACACAGATGACAGATCTTTGCAAGTGAGGAAAGGGGGTCCCAGCTGTGCCAGCCTTGGACACTACCTGAATATACAGACCCTGGTCACAGCACAGAATGGGGGTGAACTGTTCCCTGTTATCAGCCATATCAAGCTGGGGAGGTACAAGCTATTGCTCTCTGTTATCAGCCATTTCTGCAGACAGCTGCTCCTTTTACAACGCTGAAGAACTTTTAACTAATCCTTACTTTGGGGTTAATGGGCCTTTAACGCCGAGACTCCCCTCCCTGCAGCCGCGCTGCGCACCCTCTTGTGCCTTATCCTTATATATCGACTGATATAATTACACAGGAGTGACATCATCGATCTCCAGATATAACATATTACACCGGAGTGACATCATCGCTCTCCAGATATATCATATTACACAGGAGTGACATCACCGCTCTCCAGATATAACATATTACACAGGAGTGACATCACCGCTCATCAGATATAACATATTACACAGGAGTGACATCACCGCTCTCCAGATATAACATATTACACAGGAGTGACATCACCGCTCATCAGATATAACATATTACACAGGAGTGACATCATCGATCTCCAGATATAACATATTACACAGGAGTGACATCATCGATCTCCAGATATAACATATTACACAGGAGTGACATCATCGATCTCCAGATATAACATATTACACAGGAGTGACATCATCGCTCTCCAGATATATCATATTACACAGGAGTGACATCATCGATCTCCAGATATAACATATTACACAGGAGTGACATCATCGATCTCCAGATATAACATATTACACAGGAGTGACATCACCGCTCTCCAGATATAACATATTACACAGGAGTGACATCACCGCTCTCCAGATATAACATATTACACAGGAGTGACATCACCGCTCATCAGATATAACATATTACACAGGAGTGACATCATCGATCTCCAGATATAACATATTACACAGGAGTGACATCACCGCTCTCCAGATATAACATATTACACAGGAGTGACATCACCGCTCTCCAGATATAACATATTACACAGGAGTGACATCACTGCTCTCCAGATATAACATATTACACAGGAGTAACATCACCGCTCTCCAGATATAACATATTACACAGGAGTGACATCACCGCTCTCCAGATATAACATATTACACAGGAGTGACATCACCGCTCTCCAGATATAACATATTACACAGGAGTGACATCACCGCTCTCCAGATATAACATATTACACAGGAGTGATATCACCGCTCATCAGATATAACATATTACACAGGAGTGACATCATCGATCTCCAGATATAACATATTACAAAGGAGTGACATCACCGCTCTCCAGATATAACATATTACACAGGAGTGACATCACCGCTCTCCAGATATAACATATTACACAGGAGTGACATCATCGATCTCCAGATATAACATATTACACAGGAGTGACATCACCGCTCATCAGATATAACATATTACACAGGAGTGACATCACCGCTCATCAGATATAACATATTACACAGGAGTCACATCACCGCTCTCCAGATATAACATATTACACAGGAGTCACATCACCGCTCTCCGGATATAACATATTACACAGGAGTGACATCACCGCTCTCCAGATATAACATATTACACAGGAGTGACATCACCGCTCTCCAGATATAACATATTACACAGGAGTGACATCACCGCTCTCCAGATATAACATATTACACAGGAGTGACATCACCGCTCATCAGATATAACATATTACACAGGAGTGACATCATCGATCTCCAGATATAACATATTACACAGGAGTGACATCACCGCTCTCCAGATATAACATATTACACAGGAGTGACATCACCGCTCTCCAGATATAACATATTACACAGGAGTGACATCACCGCTCTCCAGATATAACATATTACACAGGAGTGACATCACCGCTCTCCAGATATAACATATTACACAGGAGTAACATCACCGCTCTCCAGATATAACATATTACACAGGAGTGACATCATCGATCTCCAGATATAACATATTACACAGGAGTGACATCACCGCTCTCCAGATATAACATATTACACAGGAGTGACATCACCGCTCTCCAGATATAACATATTACACAGGAGTAACATCACCGCTCTCCAGATATAACATATTACACAGGAGTGACATCACCGCTCTCCAGATATAACATATTACACAGGAGTGACATCACCGCTCTCCAGATATAACATATTACACAGGAGTGACATCACCGCTCTCCAGATATAACATATTACACAGGAGTGACATCACCGCTCATCAGATATAACATATTACAAAGGAGTGACATCACCGCTCTCCAGATATAACATATTACACAGGAGTGACATCACCGCTCTCCAGATATAACATATTACACAGGAGTGACATCATCGATCTCCAGATATAACATATTACACAGGAGTGACATCACCGCTCATCAGATATAACATATTACACAGGAGTGACATCACCGCTCATCAGATATAACATATTACACAGGAGTCACATCACCGCTCTCCAGATATAACATATTACACAGGAGTGACATCACCGCTCTCCAGATATAACATATTACACAGGAGTGACATCACCGCTCATCAGATATAACATATTACACAGGAGTCACATCACCGCTCTCCGGATATAACATATTACACAGGAGTGACATCACCGCTCTCCAGATATAACATATTACACAGGAGTGACATCACCGCTCTCCAGATATAACATATTACACAGGAGTGACATCACTGCTCATCGGATATAACATATTACACAGGAGTCACATCACCGCTCTCCAGATATAACATATTACACAGGAGTGACATCACCGCTCTCCAGATATAACATATTACACAGGAGTGACATCACTGCTCATCGGATATAACATATTACACAGGAGTGACATCACCGCTCTCCAGATATAACATATTACACATGAGTGACATCACCGCTCTCCGGATATAACTTAAATGTTACGGGCACTCACCATACTATGTGCTGGGTCTAGCTTCACACATATTGTGTTATATATTAATAAATAATAATAATAATAATTGACCTGAAAGTTGGCATGTGCCGGGACCCCATTACAAAGCGGTGGCCTTTTCTGGGGTCACTTTACAGCAGATTATGCAGGATTAAGCTCTGCCGTCACCGCAGTCTGATTGCATTAAGTGACTGAGCACCGGCGTTCACCGGCTGCAGCGCTCCTGCAGGGACCGGTGCCTTGTAGTGGAGCTGTCTCCAGATGGAGCTCAGTGGGCAGCAGACGGAGGCCGCTCCGCACACGCAGGGGTAATTGGCTTCTTTTTGTGTCTGTGCTGTGGTGACAGATGGAGGCAGGATAATGCAGCATGCCGATACACCACCATTGTCTATGAACTTCAAGCCTGCCGCACTGAAGGACACTTAACCTGTCCATGGATAAAGACTCACACATTGGGTGTCATTAGCCCATCTGTACCCAACTCTCACCCACAGCTTCCAAACTACACCCAAAAATGTGCAGCACCCCACGACCTGTACCCAATGTAACTGTACCCAACTCTCACCCACAGCTTCCAAACTACACCCAAAAATGTGCTGCACACCACGACCTGTACCCAATGTAACTGTGCCCAACTTATAATCACTGCTCCCAAACTGCTCCCAAAAATGTGCTGCACCCCACGACCTGTACCCAATGTAACTGTACCCAACTTATAATCACTGCTCCCAAACTGCTCCCAAAAATGTGCTGCACCCCACGACCTGTACCCAATGTAACTGTACCCAACTTATAATCACTGCTCCCAAACTGCTCCCAAAAATGTGCTGCACCCCACGACCTGTACCCAATGTAACTGTACCCAACTTATAATCACTGCTCCCAAACTGCACCCAAAAATGTGCTGCACACCACGACCTGTACCCAATGTAACTGTACCCAACTTATAATCACTGCTCCCAAACTGCTCCCAAAAATGTGCTGCACCCCACGACCTGTACCCAATGTAACTGTACCCAACTTATAATCACTGCTCCCAAACTGCACCCAAAAATGTGCTGCACCCCACGACCTGTACCCAATGTAACTGTACCCAACTTATAATCACTGCTCCCAAACTGCACCCAAAAATGTGCTGCACCCCACGACCTGTACCCAATGTAACTGTACCCAACTTATAATCACTGCTCCCAAACTGCACCCAAAAATGTGCTGCACCCCACGACCTGTACCCAATGTAACTGTACCCAACTTATAATCACTGCTCCCAAACTGCACCCAAAAATGTGCTGCACACCACGACCTGTACCCAATGTAACTGTACCCAACTTATAATCACTGCTCCCAAACTGCTCCCAAAAATGTGCTGCACCCCACGACCTGTACCCAATGTAACTGTACCCAACTTATAATCACTGCTCCCAAACTGCACCCAAAAATGTGCTGCACCCCACGACCTGTACCCAATGTAACTGTACCCAACTTATAATCACTGCTCCCAAACTGCACCCAAAAATGTGCAGCACCCCACGACCTGTACCCAATGTAACTGTACCCAACTTATAATCACTGCTCCCAAACTGCACCCAAAAATGTGCTGCACCTCACGACCTGTATCCAATGTAACTGTACCCAACTTATAATCACTGCTCCCAAACTGCACCTAAAAATGTGCTGCACCCCACGACCTGTACCCAATGCAACTGTACCCAACTTATAATCACTGCTCCCAAACTGCACCCAAAAATGTGCAGCACCCTACGACCTGTACCCAATGTAACTGTACCCAACTTATAATCACTGCTCCCAAACTGCACCCAAAAATGTGCAGCACCCCACGACCTGTACCCAATGTAACTGTACCCAACTTATAATCACTGTTCCCAAACTGCACCCAAAAATGTGCTGCACCCCACGACCTGTACCCAATGTAACTGTACCCAACTTATAATCACTGCTCCCAAACTGCACCCAAAAATGTGCTGCACCCCGCGACCTGTACCCAATGTAACTGTACCCAACTTATAATCACTGCACCCAAAAATGTGCTGCACCCCGCGACCTGTACCCAATGTAACTGTACTCAACTTATAATCACTGCACCCAAAAATGTGCTGCACCCCGCGACCTGTACCCAATGTAACTGTACCCAACTTATAATCACTGCACCCAAAAATGTGCTGCACCCCACGACCTGTACCCAATGTAACTGTACCCAACTTATAATCACTGCTCCCAAACTGCACCCAAAAATGTGCTGCACCCTGCGACCTGTACCCAATGTAACTGTACCCAACTTATAATCACTGCTCCCAAACTGCACCCAAAAATGTGCTGCACCCCACGACCTGTACCCAATGTAACTGTACCCAACTTATAATCACTGCACCCAAAAATGTGCTGCACCCCGCGACCTGTACCCAATGTAACTGTACTCAACTTATAATCACTGCACCCAAAAATGTGCTGCACCCCGCGACCTGTACCCAATGTAACTGTACCCAACTTATAATCACTGCACCCAAAAATGTGCTGCACCCCGCGACCTGTACCCAATGTAACTGTACTCAACTTATAATCACTGCACCCAAAAATGTGCTGCACCCCGCGACCTGTACCCAATGTAACTGTACCCAACTTATAATCACTGCACCCAAAAATGTGCTGCACCCTGCGACCTGTACCCAATGTAACTGTACCCAACTTATAATCACTGCATCCAAAAATGTGCTGCACCCTGCGACCTGTACCCAATGTAACTGTACTCAACTTATAATCACTGCACCCAAAAATGTGCTGCACCCCGCGACCTGTACCCAATGTAACTGTACCCAACTTATAATCACTGCTCCCAAACTGCACCCAAAAATGTGCTGCACCCCACGACCTGTACCCAATGTAACTGTACCCAACTTATAATCACTGCACCCAAAAATGTGCTGCACCCCGCGACCTGTACCCAATGTAACTGTACTCAACTTATAATCACTGCACCCAAAAATGTGCTGCACCCCGCGACCTGTACCCAATGTAACTGTACCCAACTTATAATCACTGCACCCAAAAATGTGCTGCACCCCGCGACCTGTACCAAATGTAACTGTACTCAACTTATAATCACTGCACCCAAAAATGTGCTGCACCCCGCGACCTGTACCCAATGTAACTGTACCCAACTTATAATCACTGCTCCCAAACTGCACCCAAAAATGTGCTGCACCCCACGACCTGTACCCAATGTAACTGTACCCAACTTATAATCACTGCACCCAAAAATGTGCTGCACCCCGCGACCTGTACCCAATGTAACTGTACTCAACTTATAATCACTGCACCCAAAAATGTGCTGCACCCCGCGACCTGTACCCAATGTAACTGTACCCAACTTATAATCACTGCACCCAAAAATGTGCTGCACCCCGCGACCTGTACCCAATGTAACTGTACTCAACTTATAATCACTGCACCCAAAAATGTGCTGCACCCTGCGACCTGTACCCAATGTAACTGTACCCAACTTATAATAACTGCTCCCAAACTGCTCCAAAAATGTGAGTTTTTTGAGTAGGTGACATCTACTACATTATCTGTACTCAGAGAGTTATCACTGTGTTATCTGTGGTGTTACATAGGACTGCAGATGACATCTACTACATTATCTGTACTCAGAGAGTTATCACTGTGTTATCTGTGGTGTTACATAGGACTGCAGATGACATCTACTACATTATCTGCACTCAGAGAGTTATCACTGTGTTATCTGTGGTGTTACATAGGACTGCAGGTGACATCTACTACATTATCTGTACTCAGAGAGTTATCACTGTGTTATCTGTGGTGTTACATAGGACTGCAGGTGACATCTACTACATTATCTGTACTCAGAGAGTTATCACTGCGTTATCTGTGGTGTTACATAGGACTGCAGGTGACATCTACTACATTATCTGTACACAGAGTTATCACTGTGTTATCTGTGGTGTTACATAGGACTGCAGGTGACATCTACTACATTATCTGTAGTCAGAGCTATCACTGTGTTATCTGTGGTGTTACATAGGACTGCAGGTGACATCTACTACATTATCTGTACTCAGAGAGTTATCACTGCGTTATCTGTGGTGTTACATAGGACTGCAGGTGACATCTACTACATTATCTGTACACAGAGTTATCACTGTGTTATCTGTGGTGTTACATAGGACTGCAGGTGACATCTACTACATTATCTGTAGTCAGAGCTATCACTATGTTATCTGTGGTGTTACATAGGACTGCAGGCTGGGTCAGCAGTGGGGCACATTACACACCCCTCTGACATCTGGGGGTGTTGCTCGGTCAGCGGCTCAGCTCGTCCACACCACATACAGGCCATGGTCTTTGGTTGTCATGGAAACTGAAAAAATGACCAGAATCCTGTCAAAAAAATCATTAATTTCTCTGGCAATTAAACAAGACGCAGGTCTCCTCCGTACATGGCTGCTCCTCCTCGGTGGCCATAGCTTTATTTTTTGTCTCTGTATGAATCAGTCTGTAATTAGTCATGTGGGAAGCGGAGTATGATGGGGATTTTAGGACTCAATATCATCATCTGTTCCAGTAGTCACTGACTGGTCACAAGTGTCAGGAAGTCAGAGATGAGGGGGTGTAAGAAATATCACTAAGGGATTATGGTGGGGAGATGTGGCTGGTTCTGTTATGGGGGCGCTGTGGCTGGTTCTGTTATGGGGGCGCTGTGGCTGGTACTGTTTTGGGGGCGCTGTGGCTGGTACTGTTTTGGGGGCGCTGTGGCTGGTACTGTTTTGGGGAGGTGTGGCTGGTACTGTTATGGGGGCGCTGTGGCTGGTACTGTTTTGGGGGCGCTGTGGCTGGTACTGTTTTGGGGGCGCTGTGGCTGGTACTGTTTTGGGGAGGTGTGGCTGGTACTGTTATGGGGGCGCTGTGGCTGGTACTGTTATGGGGCGCTGTGGCTGGTACTGTTATGGGGCGCTGTAGCTGGTACTGTTATGGGGCGCTGTGGCTGGTTCCGTTATGGGGACACTGTGGCTGGTACCGTTATGGGGACACTGTGGCTGGTACAGTTATGGGGGCGCTGTGGCTGGTACCGTTATGGGGGCGCTGTGGCTGGTACCATTATGGGGCGCTGTGGCTGGTACTGTTATGGGGCGCTGTAGCTGGTACTGTTATGGGGCGCTGTGGCTGGTTCCGTTATGGGGACACTGTGGCTGGTACCGTTATGGGGACACTGTGGCTGGTACAGTTATGGGGGCGCTGTGGCTGGTACCGTTATGGGGGCGCTGTGGCTGGTACCGTTATGGGGGCGCTGTGGCTGGTACTGTTGTGGGGCGCTGTGGCTGGTACTGTTATGGGGGCGCTGTGGCTGGTACTGTTATGGGGGCGCTGTGGCTGGTACTGTTATGGGGGCGCTGTGGCTGGTACTGTTTTGGGGGCACTGTGGCTGGTACCGTTATGGGGGCGCTGTGGCTGGTACCGTTATGGGGGCGCTGTGGCTGGTACCGTTGTCGGGGCGCTGTGGCTGGTACCGTTGTCGGGGCGCTGTGGCTGGTACCGTTATGGGGGCGTTGTGGCTGGTACTGTTATGGGGGCGCCCTGGCTGGTACTGTCAGACATTATAATACAAAGTGGCGTGAACTTCTGCTTTCTACTATCACTTGGAAGCAGGTGACAATAGGCGACAGCCATAAGTTGCATTTATCAGACCACTGACTGTCCTGTGCCGCAGGTAAACACTACACCCCCGAAATGCAGAGCAGCAGATTGTGACTGCGCCGGGGGGACAAAGCTGCACAATCCACAATCACTTCCCGCTCCTCATTCAGGAATATTTGGGACGGCGCTGCTGGATTATTTTTCCTCCTTCCCTTATTTATCCAGGAGGGAGGAGGATGCTCCGAGTAATGGATGATGGGAGTTGCAGTCTTGCGCTCAGACACAGGGTACTGGGGCCGCACACAATATATGGCTTCTGGGAACGGAGGTTTTCAATTTAATTAAATGACTGCTATACTGCGAGACATAAAAACAAGAGGCCATATAAATGACATGACATGGGGCGGGGTGAAATAAAGGGGAACTCCTGGCACTGTCTGCTGAGCCACTGTATCTAAGCTTCTCATGTGTGGTACTGTCTGCTGAGCCACTGTATCTAAGCTTAACTTGTTTGACACTGTCTGCTGAGCTGCAGCACCTAAGTCTACCATGTCACTAAGCGGCTGTATCTAATCCTTTCACATGTGATACAGTCTGATGGGTTGCTGTATGGATTCCTAGCAAATGTGATACTGTCTGATCTGCATGCAGGGTGCAGTCTCCGGTTGGTGAAGTGACAGCCGCCCCCATGGGCAGCAGCACCATGTCTGGTCACAGGCGGCTGGGCATTATAGTCACTCAGGCTGGAAATACAATGAGGAATCCCAGACACCATCAAATAGGAAGGACAGGAGAAGAGCAGGTGCTGAACAATGCACCCAGTATACAGAAGAGGTACTGTGCAGTGTATATATACAGGAGATGAGGAGTGGTACTGTGCAGTGTATATATACAGGACAGGAGAAGTGGTACTGTGCAGTGTATATATACAGGACAGGAGGAGTGGTACTGTGCAGTGTATATATACAGGACAGGAGAAGTGGTACTGTGCAGTGTATATATACAGGACAGGAGGAGTGGTACTGTGCAGTGTATATATACAGGACAGGAGGAGTGGTACTGTGTAGTGTATATATACAGGACAGGAGGATTGGTACTGTGCAGTGTATATATACAGGACAGGAGGAGTGGTACTGTGCAGTGTATATATACAGGACAGGAGGAGTGGTACTGTGCAGTGTATATATACAGGAGATGAGGAGTGGTACTGTGCAGTGTATATATACAGGACAGGAGAAGTGGTACTGTGCAGTGTATATATACAGGACAGGAGGAGTGGTACTGTGCAGTGTATATATACAGGACAGGAGGAGTGGTACTGTGCAGTGTATATATACAGGACAGGAGGATTGGTACTGTGCAGTGTATATATACAGGACAGGAGGAGTGGTACTGTGCAGTGTATATATACAGGACAGGAGGAGTGGTACTGTGCAGTGTATATATACAGGAGGAGTGGTACTGTGCAGTGTATATATACAGGACAGGAGGAGTGGAACTGTGCAGTGTATATATACAGGACAGGAGGAGTGGTACTGTGCAGTGTATATATACAGGACAGGAGAAGTGGTACTGTGCAGTGTATATATAAAGGACAGGAGGAGTGGTACTATGTAGTGCATATATACAGGAGATGAGGAGTGGAACTGTGCAGTGTGTATACAGGACAGGAGAAGTGGTACTGTGCAGTGTATATATACAGGACAGGAGAAGTGGTACTGTGCAGTGTATATATAAAGGACAGGAGGAATGGTACTATGTAGTGCATATATACAGGAGATGAGGAGTGGAACTGTGCAGTGTGTATACAGGACAGGAGAAGTGGTACTGTGCAGTGTATATATACAGGACAGGAGAAGTGGTACTGTGCAATGTATATATATACAGGACAGGAGGAGTGGTACTGTGCAGTGTATATATATATACAGGACAGGAGGAGTGGTACTGTGCAGTGTGTATATACAGGACAGGAGGAGTGGTACTGTGCAGTGTATATATACAGGACAGGAGGAGTGGTACTGTGCAGTGTATATATACAGGACAGGAGAAGTGGTACTGTGCAGTGTATATATAAAGGACAGGAGGAGTGGTACTATGTAGTGCATATATACAGGAGATGAGGAGTGGAACTGTGCAGTGTGTATACAGGACAGGAGAAGTGGTACTGTGCAGTGTATACACACAGGACAGGAGGAGTGGTGCTGAGAGTAGCACCTGCCTCCTGAGCCCAAGCACTTCCAGGAGAAGGGTCGTCGTCTGCCTGTCTTCTCCCCAGGGAGAGGCAGGCCTACTGGGAGGCCGGCATGGCTTCCCAGCCTCCTATCCCCCGGTCTATGCCGGCGGGGGAGAAGGAGCCTCAACAACCGGCCCAGGAGGGAGTGAGGAGATCGGGAAGGGTGAGGAAGAGTACATCCACCTGCTCCAACCCCGAGACTGTTCACCGCCCGCCCAGAGAGGGAGACCGGGACACCCCAGGCCCCAGGAACAAGAGCCCAGCAAGATCCTGGGGGGAGATGAGCTCCAGCGAGTCCACAAGTTCCTTCTTCTCCCGAGTGGTCGCCACGTTACGAGAGTACGAGGACGCCGGCAAAGCACTAACCCAGCTGAAAGAGGAGCTGAGGGAGGCCCGGATCCTGAACACCCGGGTGTCCAACAAGGAAAGACCCGCGACCTCCCAGAGGTTTAAAGCCCTCAGAGACGAGGTGGTCAGGTTAGTGCTCCTCCGGGAGGGGATTGAGAAAAGCGCAGGTCCCTTCCTGGAAAGGTTTAAGAACCAGCGGCGGTTCTCAGAAATGAAGGGGTTAAACACCTCAGGAGAACCGCCAGCTGGCGTCCTTAGTGAAGAGGAGGAGGAGGATGAAGAGGTGACTGGAGTCTCAGTTGCTGGAGCCAGTGAGGGGCAGAGCCGGAGCTCAAGTGGTCTCCCTGCAGGGCAGAGGACTCCCACAGCAGAAGCTGGAGTGTCGGGGGAGGAGGAGGAAGGAGGACTGCTGAGGGAGATCCGACTGCTGGAGTCTCCAGTGGACCTGACGCGGTTTTCCTTCGGTGAGGACAAACCAGTGGAGGAGACCAAGAGGAGGAAGAGGAAGACCGGAGGAGCCGCACAGGAGGTGGTGAGTTACAAGTATGTACCAATGTCTGATGTTGCACCTGCCACCTTCTGTTTAAACCCCACCAAACCTAAAGGCACGGGCTCTGCAGTGGGCTCGAGGCAGAGGCAAGGTGGGGAGAGGAGAAGGACGTCCGGCGATGCTGCCATCTGTGCGGGGAACAGTGCAGGGGGCGAGGCAGTGGAGGTACTCACAGCGCCGGACATAGGAAGTTCTGTGGAGTTTCCCACCCTGCCCTCTGCGGCTAAGCCGGTTATCACCGGGGCCGGGGGGGCAGGGAGGGATGTGAAAAACACCTCTGCGAGGAACACTGCTGCGACAGGGGGGCAGTGTGCCCCAGCGCCCAAAAAGGACACTAAGACCCCAAAGTCTGTGGGTGCAGGGCGGGCAGAGGTGCCGAGAAAACAGTCTGGCCAGAACAAGGAACAAATTGCTGCAGTAGGGGGGCGGGGCGGTCCAGGAGACGACCAGCAGAAAGCCAGCAGCAACCAAAGGGAAACGGGTGTGGTGCTGCAGGGAAAGGAGTCTCTGGGAGTGCTCCCCTCCCCCGGCCCAGCAGGTGTGAGTGCAGAGACACCAGACACAAGGGAGGAAGGAATGGAGGTGACTGTGGAAGGTGCAGAGAACAGCAGAGGTAATGGGGTGACAAGTAAAGGGAATGGAAATAGTGGTGCAGTGAATGATGGGAGTAATGGTGGAGCAGATGGTGAGAGTAATGGTGGAGCAGATGATGAGAGTAGTAGGAATGGTGGAATTAGTGGTACAGTGAATGATGATGCAGCAAATGATGGGGGTAGTGGTGCAGTGAATGATGATGTAGCAAATAGTGGGGGTAGTGGTGCAGTGAATGATGATGTAGCAAATGGTGGGGGTAGTGGTGGAATGAATGCTGGGAGTTGTGGGAATGGTGGGAGTTGTGGTGTAGCAAATGTTGGGGGTAGTGGTGTAATGAATGGTGGGAGTAATGATCCTGCGAATGGTGTGAGTAGTAGTGGAGTGAACGATGGGAGTAATGGTCCTGCGAACGGTGTGAATAGTACTGGAGTGAATGGTGGGAGCAGCACTGGTGTTGGTGGGGGGGAAGTAGGCGCTGGTCCCGCTGCCCCCCCAGCATTGGCGGGGGCTTCAGCCCAAAGCTATTCAGGAGCTGTCAGTGCTGGGGGTAGTAGTGCGCCCCCTCGTCTGGTGGCCCTGGGGATGGTGACTTGCAACAGCAGCTCCTGGACGCCCTGAGGAGAGGGGAGAGCTCCATCACTGTAGAGGGGAGGGAGGTTGATCTGTCTTTCTGGATTGAGAGACATGGTCTTTCAGCCTTCCGAGATAGAGGGGCAGAGACTGTCTGGTCTCTGCCGACAACGGGGCAGAAGAGTAACCGTAGGAACGTGGTCCGTCTCCAGTGGGTAAGCAAGGATGCCTGTCCTGATAGGTCGAAGGTGGTTGAGCTCCTGCTGGGGATGGGCTTTGCGGCATATGACATCTTTGCCTTGATCCATCCCTACGGGACCTCCTACTTCGATGTCAGCTTCGTGAGACCAGAGGGCCTTGAGCTTTTCTGGTCTCGCCATGAGCTGGCTCGGAGTCGCCCCGAATGGCATGGTCTCTTTCCCCTGGCAATAACCTGCCAAGATTCAGTCAGGAAAGTGACCGTTTTGACTAGTAACGAGTCGCTTTCCTGTATGGACATTACCACCTGGGTGAGTCGATACGGAGAGGTCACCAATATTCCCGAAAAGAATCTGGATGACCATGGTATCTGGTCAGGGGCCTGGACCTTCATGGTGAGATTGAAGGTTTCGGGAAACACTGTTACCCATATCCCCTCCTCAACCTTTTTGGGGAGGGATAGGATCTTGATTTTCTACCGGGGGCAGCCTAAGATCTGTCACAGGTGTGGTAGCCCCACACACTTCAGTGCGCAGTGTACCACCCAGAAATGCGCACTGTGTGGGGACCTTGGTCATCTTGCTGCTTCCTGTCGCAGGATTAGGTGTAACTTGTGTGGTGACCTCGGTCACCCGTTCAGTCGCTGTCCGCGTTCCTTCGCCAATGCGGTCCTGAAAGCAGCGAGTGCGGGACAGGCGAAAGCTGGAACTAATCTTGCCGGTGAAGGGACCAGTAGGGGCGGGGGAGGCAGGGAACCGGTGAGGAGCAAGCTGCCGCCATCCACCATCAGGCGGCAGGAGAAGCGCCGTAGGGACAGGGGGCAGGGAGTAATGTCCCTAAACTCTGACCCAGGTACTTCACTTGCAGCTGAGGATCCTAAAGACAGTGAATTGAGCGAGGAAGTCAAGAGACTTGAAAGGGAAGAGCGAGAGGACGCCACGTCTTCCCAGGAGCCCTCTTCTGGTGACAGTCTAGATGAGGGAGAGGGGGAGTGGTCACAGAAAAAGAAAAAGGGTAACAGAAAAACGGCCAGAGGTAGGAGGGGGACCAGGTCTCGAGCTGCCTCTTTGGAGTGCGACCCCTCTGACTCTCTGGCCGTGATCCAAGCGCCATTGGAGGGTTCAGCCGCCCCCCCTCTGGTGGATCTCTCCAACCGGTTCGGGGCTCTCCAGGACCTCCCTCTGGAGGGGGGAAGTGGGGACCCGGGGCCGGAGGTTGCGGACAAGGTGGTTGGGGCTCAGGAGATGGCTGGGTCTTCCTCTCGGGGGGCAAATACAAAGCCCTGTGGGGGGACGACTAACCCAGGACCACCAGACGAGGGCAAGAATGTATGTAAGGAGAGAATGGACGAGTCTGTTTGTCTTAAGCGCACTAAAAACCCGTCATTATCGGAGGAAGAGGTTGGGACTGTCAGTGGTGGGAAGAAAAAGGCTATCTAATTCAATCAATCATGATTGCGGCACCCACCCCGTTGACCCTGGCAACTATTAATGTTTGCAGCATAAAGTCAGATGCGGCAAGGTACACGGCCTTTCATTTTCTCGGCCAACTTGACGCCGACATTTTGTTTTTGCAGGAGACCAGGTTGACCGATATATCAACCTTGCATAAAGCAAGGCGGGAGTGGAGGCATGGGCCCTCCTACTGGTCTCTTGCGGCTGAGCAGTATAGCGGGGTGGCGGTCCTTTTTAAGACCGCAGCGGTTGAATGCAGACGAGTGATCGAATTAGAAATGGGGAGATGCTTGATCCTAGATGTCTCCATGGGGGGACAAGAGCTTCGGCTCATTAACATCTATGGTTCCCAGTCCAAGTGGGACCGCAAATGTCTCTTCCTGAAGATCAAACCTTTTTTATTTTCGAGTCGGCAGGTGGTCTTCGGAGGGGATTTCAACAATGTCACGAGATCCTGTGATAGAGGAGGTTCCGGAGACCGGCTGGCTTATGACTGCGTCGCGTTAAACAGGATAGTGAGTGAGGCTCGCCTGGTGGATGTCCACATCCGGCACAACCTGGGCGACACGGGATTCACCTTTTTTAGAGGTAGTCAGTGCAGGTCTAGGCTAGACAGGTTTTATTTGAAGGAGGAGGCCGTCTCTTCACCGTTGTCGGTTGTGGAGGTGGAGTTCTCCGATCACTGTTTGATTATGTTTTCTCTGAACGTTACAGAGACTCCTCGGATGGGAAGAGGCTATTGGAAGCTGAATTCGTCACTCCTTGAGGAAGAAGCTGTGAGACGGTCTTTTGAGGAATTCTTTCAGAGCCAGGTACCATTGCTGGGCCTAAGTAACACTAAGTCAGAGTGGTGGGAGATGTTCAAACATCGGGTGGCGAGATTCTTCCGGCAGCTCTCGAACCTCAGAAGCCTGAACAGGGATCGCCTATATCAGAGCCTGAGGAGGAAACTCGAGCATCTTGTCTCGACTGGAGGTAGCCGCGAGGAGATCTCCAGAGTGAAGTCCTTGCTGAAGAGGTGTCAGTACGATAGGCACGCATCTTTGGTTTTCGAGAGGGACTACGGGAAGTACTGCTCGCCCGACCCTTACAGAAACTGTAAGATGTCAGTGAATAGTAAGATAGTGACGGGGCTGGTGGACAGTACGGGGTCCCTGAGAAGGTCCAGATCAGGGATCTTGGAGGTCGTCAGTTCCTACTACTCGCACCTCTTGGGAAGGAGGGAGCTTGATCGTGACGGGATGTCGGCTTTCCTGGCTGAATCCGTTCCTGAGCCAGGGGCTGACCTCTCGCTGGGCGATTTGGCAGAAGCGATCAAAGAAGAGGAAGTGAGACTGGCGATCGATGGGCTTAGGCCCAAAAAGTCACCAGGTCCGGATGGCTTAACATCCGAGTTCTTTAGGACCTTTAGGGACTCTTTGGTCCCCCTCTTGACTCAGGTGTTTAACGAGTGTCTCTCCTCGGGCACTCTGCCGAGATCATTAAGGAGGTCAGCTTTGATCATTTTGTCAAAGGGTAAGGATCCGTCACGCATTGAGAACTGGCGTCCCATAGCACTTCTCAATGTGGACAGGAAGATTTTGGCTAAGATACTTTTCAACAGGCTGGTGAAGTTTGCACCCCGGCTCCTTTCGGAGGTTCAGCACTGTTGCGTTCCTGGCCGTAGCACTTTTAGTGCTGTTCTAGGTGTCCGAGAGGCCGTGGAGCAAGGCAGGGCGGGCCTCTGGAAGGGGTTCTTGCTGACCCTGGATCAGGCAAAAGCCTTTGATCGGGTTAACCACAAGTACCTCTGGTCCACTCTTTTGAGGTATGGTCTGCCTGGAGGGTTTGTGGACTGGCTTAAGACCTTGTATGCAGGGGCTGAGACTTTCCCTCTGGTGAATGGGTGGATTGGACGACCTTTCGGGGTAGGATCCGGTGTCCGTCAGGGCTGTCCTCTTAGCCCTTTGCTTTACGCGTTTGCGATCGATCCCTTCCTCAGAAGGATCGATTGTGGACCGTTGGCGGGGGTGCGGATGGGCGGGGCGGCGCCGGAGGCTATCCTGAGGGTGGTGGCCTACGCGGACGATGTCACCGTCTTTGTTTCTTCGCAAGAGGAGGCAGTGGTGGTGATGTCAGAAGTGGAACGCTACTCGGAGGCATCCGGGTCCAAGGTCAACCAGGATAAGTGTGAGAGTCTCTGGCTGGGAGGCGGAGATCCCGGGTTTGATCTTCCGGACACCCTCCCCGAACCCCAAGAACATGCCAAAGTCCTGGGCATCGAATTCGGCCAGGGTGATTACCCCACGAAAAACTGGGAAGGCAGAATCAAAGGTGTCACCCAAAGAGTGGACCAATGGAGGGGTTGGTCTTTGACCTTGAGGGAAAGGGTTAGCCTGTGCAAAGCTTTCCTGCTCCCCTTGCTAATCTACCTGGGCAGCGTCTGTGTCTTGCCAGAGCCTCTCTGGACACGGGTCTACAGTCTGTTCTTCCAGATGTTATGGGGGAACAGACTGAACCTAGTCAAGCGGGAGGTCACTTACCGCACGAGGAGACTAGAGGGTTTGAATATGGTGAACCCCGTGGTGTTCCTAGTGAACACCTTCTTGAAAGTGAACGTGGCAAACCTCTGGAAAGAGAGGGCTCCTCCGTGGGTATTCTCCTGCAAGGGATGGTTTCAGCCTTTCTTCCAGGAATGGGAGACAGGGGGAAGATTGAAGGATCTTCGCACACCACACGGGCATCTCCCGGCTTATGTTAACCCGGTTCTGAAAATGATCCGCCGGTGGGGTCTGGGAATGTGGGAGGTGAGGTCCCTCCCGAGGAAACTCCTCGATATGAGGGTCTTGCTTTCTCATTTTCAGAGTCCATTGGCCCTCAAAGACTGCCCAAGTCGGGATCTGGAGGTTGGGTTGAGTTTGTTAAATTCTAGCAGGATCCCCGAGAAGTACTGGGACTTGACTTGGCGCTGCTTCCATGGTAAGCTGTATGTGAGGGACAATTTGAAGTTCAGGAGCTCCGAGGACAGGAATTGCCCCCGTGAGGCTTGTGCTAACGTGCTGGAAAGCATGGAGCACTTCCTGCTTCATTGTCCCTTTAATACAGAGGTGTACAACAGGGTGGGGGCTTCCATTGGTTGGCCGCGGCTGGCTACTCTGTCCTACGCCGGGTGGGCCTATGGAGCGTTCGGAGACCTTGGGAGAAGGGACCGAGACACTTTATTCATAGTCAGCGCAGTGGTGAGGTATTTCACGTGGAACGCACGAGTTTTAGTCTCGACGCAGAGTAAAATCCTCCATGTAGATGAAGTCTGTAGGAACATCCTAGGTGACCTGGTGAAGGTACGTTCTCTGGAGTATGAAAGACTGGGTGCCCGGAGGGCGGCCCGTCTCTGGAGGGGCTTTTCCTTCAGGGTGCCTTAGTCTGGTAGTACTCCTATATCCTGGTGGTGGGCTGATGTCTTTCCACCCTAGATTTTTGTTTTGTATTTCTGGCCCCTGGATAGAAGGTTTGCCGGCATCGAACTTGAGCCTTGGATGGTGAGTGTGTAGGTTGTGTTCTGTTTATATTGTATATAATGTATAATAGGGGTTTTTAGTTAGGTTGGGTGGGGGATTTGGGGGGGGGGTTCTTCATCAGAGGTGATAAGAGGACTGATCTGGCCTGGTCCAGGCCCCGCCTGGGGAAAAACTTTGGGGCCTGATCCTAGCTCGGAGTAATCCTGAACTTTGTGGCCAGAGCTGGATCAGGGGTGGCGGGATAGTTAGTGTAGGTCTGTGTTTTATATATATATTAAAAAATTACAAAAAAAAATAAAAAAAATAAAATAAAATAAAAAATACAAAAAAATATACAAAAAAAAAAAAAAAAAAAGGTTTCAAATTGTTCATGTCACTATTGTATATATTGTTATTTTTGGTTTTCTGTGGTGTGAATGAGGTGCGGTAAGGGGGTGACTAAGGTCAGGCAGTGGGACCAGTAGGTTAGTGTTAGTGTCCGGTTGTATATACGTTATATTAGGTTTAGTGTTTTATTGTATATAATCTTGTATATAGGACGGTGTTTTATGTGTATATAGGACGGTGTGAGCGTTGTGTGGGATTGTATATAGTAGTATGAATGAAGCTGGGCCGGGGGTTTTATAGGTTTTATAATATTTATTTCCTGTATATGTATATATTCCTGCGGTGATTTATTTTGTTTCTATTTTCTGTGATTTGTCGTCTTGTTTTGTTCTTATGTTCGGTGTCCTGTAATGTATTATTGTTCTGTCATGTACTGTACTTATTCTATCAATAAAAAAAAGACCTGCAGTGTATATATACAGGACAGGAGGAGTGGTACTGTGTAGTGTATATATACAGGACAGGAGGAGTGGTACTGTGCAGTGTATATATACAGGACAGGAGGAGTGGTACTGTGTAGTGTATATATACAGGACAGGAGGAGTGGTACTGTGCAGTGTATATATACAGGACAGGAGGAGTGGTACTGTGCAGTGTATATATACAGGACAGGGGAAGTGGTACTGTGCAGTGTATATACAGGACAGGAGGAGTGGTACTGTGCAGTGTATATATACAGGACAGGAGGAGTGGTACTGTGCAGTGTATATATACAGGACAGGAGGAGTGGTACTGTGCAGTGTATATATACAGGAGGAGTGGTACTGTGCAGTGTATATATACAGGAGGAGTGGTACTGTGCAGTGTATATATACAGGACAGGAGAAGTGGTACTGTGCAGTGTATATATACAGGACAGGAGGAGTGGAACTGTGCAGTGTATATATACAGGACAGGAGGAGTGGTACTGTGCAGTGTATATATAAAGGACAGGAGGAGTGGTACTATGTAGTGCATATATAGAGGAGATGAGGAGTGGAACTGTGCAGTGTGTATACAGGACAGGAGAAGTGGTACTGTGCAGTGTATATATACAGTACAGGAGAAGTGGTACTGTGCAGTGTATATATAAAGGACAGGAGGAGTGGTACTATGTAGTGCATATATACAGGAGATGAGGAGTGGAACTGTGCAGTGTGTATACAGGACAGGAGAAGTGGTACTGTGCAGTGTATATGTACAGGACAGGAGAAGTGGTACTGTGCAATGTATATATATACAGGACAGGAGGAGGGGTACTGTGCAGTGTATATATATACAGGACAGGAGGAGGGGTACTGTGCAGTGTATATATACAGGACAGTAGGAGTGGTACTGTGCAGTGTATATATACAGGACAGGAGGAGTGGTACTGTGCAGTGTGTATATATACAGTACAGGAGAAGTGGTACTGTGCAGTGTATATATAAAGGACAGGAGGAGTGGTACTATGTAGTGCATATATACAGGAGATGAGGAGTGGAACTGTGCAGTGTGTATACAGGACAGGAGAAGTGGTACTGTGCAGTGTATACACACAGGACAGGAGGAGTGGTGCTGAGAGTAGCACCTGCCTCCTGAGCCCAAGCACTTCCAGGAGGAGGGTCGTCGTCTGCCTCTCTTCTCCCCAGGGAGAGGCAGGCCTACTGGGAGGCCGGCATGGCTTCCCAGTCTCCTATCCCCCGGTCTATGCCGGCGGGGGAGAAGGAGCCTCAACAACCGGCCCAGGAGGGAGTGAGGAGATCCGGAAGGGTGAGGAAGAGTACATCCACCTGCTCCAACCCCGAGACTGTTCACCGCCCGCCCAGAGAGGGAGACCGGGGCACCCCAGGCCCCAGGAACAAGAGCCCAGCAAGATCCTGGGGGGAGATGAGCTCCAGCGAGTCCACAAGTTCCTTCTTCTCCCGAGTGGTCGCCACGTTACGAGAGTACGAGGACGCCGGCAAAGCACTAACCCAGCTGAAAGAGGAGCTGAGGGAGGCCCGGATCCTGAACACCCGTGTGTCCAACAAGGAAAGACCCGCGACCTCCCAGAGGTTTAAAGCCCTCAGAGACGAGGTGGTCAGGTTAGTGCTCCTCCGGGAGGGGATTGAGAAAAGCGCAGGTCCCTTCCTGGAGAGGTTTAAGAACCAGCGGCGGTTCTCAGAAATGAAGGGGTTAAACACCTCAGGAGAACCGCCAGCTGGCGTCCTTAGTGAAGAGGAGGGGGAGGATGAAGAGGTGACTGGAGTCTCAGTTGCTGGAGCCAGTGAGGGGCAGAGCCGGAGCTCAAGTGGTCTCCCTGCAGGGCAGAGGACTCCCACAGCAGAGGCTGAAGTATCGGGGGAGGAGGAGGAAGGAGCAGGGGCGGAACTACCGCCCGTGCAGCCGGTTCATTGAACGGGGGCCCCGAGGGAGAGGGGGCCCCTCCAGCAGGGCCGCCATCAGGGCATGACTGCCCTGACTCCAGTATGGGGCCCAGCCGGTAGGGGTCCCCTTGGGGGCCCCCCTCTTGTGCGTCTCTCTCCTCATGGGGCCCCCGGCCCCATGCTAAGCGCCGGGGCCGGGACATCTCAGCGCTGCGCTGCTGCGGCAGCGCTTTCATGATTCCCCTGACTTCCGGTCATGTGACGGCACCGTCACATGACCGGAAGTCAGGAGAACCTGGTGTCAGCGATTTGGACGAGCGCCAGGATTCTGCAGGGATCGCATGGGGGTAAGTATAACAAGTTTTTTTTTTTTTTTAAATACAATTTACTAGGAGTGGGGGGAATGGGAGATGCACATGTGGGGGAGGGGGATGAGAGAGGTGCACATGTGGGGGAGGGGGATGAGAGAGGTGCACATGTGGGGGAGGGGAATGAGAGAGGTGCACATGTGGGGGAGGGGGATAAGAGAGGTGCACATGTGGGGGAGGGGAATGAGAGAAGTGCACATGTGGGGGAGGGGGATGAGAGATGTGCACATGGGGGGGATGAGAGAGGGGCACATGTGGGGGAGGGGAATGAGAGAGGGGCACATGTGGGGGAGGGGAATGAGAGAGGTGCACATGTGGGGGAGGGGGATGAGAGAGGTGCACATGTGGGGGAGGGGGATGAGAGAGGTGCACATGTGGGGGAGGGGGATGAGAGAGGTGCACATGTGGGGGAGGGGGATGAGAGAGGTGCACATGTGGGGGAGGGGGATGAGAGAGGTGCACATGTGGGGGAGGGGGATGAGAGAGGTGCACATGTGGGGGAGGGGGATGAGAGAGGTGCACATGTGGGGGAGGGGGATGAGAGAGGTGCACATGTGGGGGAGGGGGATGAGAGAGGTGCACATGTGGGGGAGGGGAATGAGAGATGTGCACATGTGGGGGAGGGGGATGAGAGATGTGCACATGGGGGGATGAGAGAGGGGCACATGTGGGGGAGGGGGATGAGAGATGTGCACATGGAGGGGTGAGTGCTGCACATGGAGGGGTGAGAGCTGCACATGGGGGAATTGGGAGAAAATGAGCTGCACATGGGGGAATTGGGAGTAGGGGGATAATGAGCTGCACATAATGAATGTGGGGTGGGGGACAGTAAATGATAAATGATGATGGGGTGGATGGGGTGGGGAGAGCAGGACATGATATAATGAATTGGGGCAGGGGGTGCATGTAAATAATGAATGCGGGGAGCAGGAAGTATAGAGTACGGGGCGTTGCGGATGCAGGAGTGTAACTGGTAACAAATTGGCGGAAAGAGTAGAGGTTCTAATTAAATTATATATTAAGTGCCTATTTACAGTTAATGGGGGCACCGTGGTGGATTACAATTTATAATTGGAATGGTAGGTTGTATAATAACTAACCATATATTGATGGTGGATGCACGTCTGTATTCAGCTGCGTAATGTAGAAGTTGGGGAATGTGCTCTAGATAACTGTTATTTTATGCAGAGACGAGTCCTGGCTGGAAGACGTGATGGCGGTCTGTGCTGGATGAAGGAGAAAAGCGAAGATGAAGGACTTCACCTAGAGACGTCACCAGTGAGTCAGTGTATTACATGTACACTTACACTATATACTATGTACCGGGCTCCTGTGTATAATGTCACTGGTGATCACTGTATTACCTGTACACTGACACTATATACAGAGCTCCTGTGTATAATGTCACTGGTGATCACTAGATTACCTGGACACTTACATTATACATACCATGTATAGAGCTCCCGTGTATAATGACACTTATGGTAATATTAGTAATGTGGTGGTAATATTAGTAATGTGGTGGTAATATGTGGTCTGGTCATGGTGTGGCAGTTTTTCCCCCTTCTGTGTGGTATTATTCGGTCACTATGTTGTGGTAATATGTGGTCTGGTCATGGTGTGGCGGTATTCCCTGTATGTGGTATTATTGGTCATTTTAAAAAAAAATGTATATGACACATTCCCTTAAAGAAAACTAAATAAAAATATATCTAAAAAGAGTATTGGATATTTTAAGAAAATTTTAATAGGTTAGAGTAGGGCCCTGCCAGAAGAGTCTACCTTATCGTGGTGGCGGCTTTAAAAATCTTTTGGCCAAAACAAAAGCTGATGGCTATGCATGTGGCACCGTCTGGTGGCAGCGACGTGGACGAGCGCCAGGATTCTGCAGGGATCGCATGGGGGTAAGTATAACAAGTTTTATTTGTTTTAAATACAAGTAGTTAACTAGGAGTGGGGGGGATGAGAGATGCACATGGGGGGGATGAGAGATGCACATGGGGGGGGTGAGAGATGCACATGGGGGGGATGAGAGATGCACATGGGGGGGGATGAGAGATGCACATGGGGGGGGGATGGGAGATGCACATGGGGGGGATGAGAGCTGCACATGGGGGGGATGAGAGCTGCACATGGGGCGGATGAGAGCTGCACATGGGGCGGATGAGAGCTGCACATGGGGCGGATGAGAGCTGCACATGGGGGGGATGAGAGCTGCACATGGGGGGGCGAGAGATGCACATGGGGGGGGTTATGTTTAGATAACTTTGTTGCCTTATGAAGCGCAGGGGGGGGGGCCCAAAAAATTTCTTGCACAGGGGCCCACTACAGTCTGTGTCCGCCCCTGGGAAGGAGGACTACTGAGGGAGATCCGACTGCTGGAGTCTCCAGTGGACCTGACGCGGTTTTCCTTCGGTGAGGACAAACCAGTGGAGGAGACCAAGAGGAGGAAGAGGAAGACCGGAGGAGCCGCACAGGAGGTGGTGAGTTACAAGTATATACCAATGTCTGATGTTGCGCCTGCCACCTTCTGTTTAAACCCCACCAAACCTAAAGGCACGGGCTCTGCAGTGGGCTCGAGGCAGAGGCAAGGTGGGGAGAGGAGAAGGACGTCCGGCGATGCTGCCATCTGTGCGGGGAACAGTGCAGGGGGCGAGGCAGTGGAGGTACTCACAGCGCCGGACATAGGAAGTTCTGTGGAGTTTCCCACCCTGCCCTCTGCGGCTAAGCCGGTTATCACCGGGGCCGGGGGGGCAGGGAGGGATGTGAAAAACACCTCTGCGAGGAACACTGCTGCGACAGGGGGGCAGTGTGCCCCAGCGCCCAAAAAGAACACTAAGACCCCAAAGTCTGTGGGTGCAGGGCGGGCAGAGGTGCCGAGAAAACAGTCTGCCCAGCACAAGGACCAAAATGCTGCAGTAGGGGGGCGGGGCGGTCCAGCAGACGACCTGCAGAAAGCCAGCAGCAACCAAAGGGAAACGGGTGTGGTGCTGCAGGGAAAGGAGTCTCTGGAAGTGCTCCCCTCCCCCGGCCCAGCAGGTGTGAGTGCAGAGACACCAGACACAAGGGAGGAAGGAATGGAGGTGACTGTGGAAGGTGTAGAGAACAGCAGAGGTAATGGGGTGACAAGTAAAGAGAATAGAAATAGTGGTGCAGTGAATGATGGGAGTAATGGTGCAGCAGATGGTGAGAGTAATGGTGGAGCAAATGATGAGAGTAGTAGGAATGGTGGAATTAGTGGTACAGTGAATGATGATGCAGCAAATGGTGGGGGTAGTGGTGCAGTGAATGATGATGTAGCAAATGGTGGGGGTAGTGGTGGAATGAATGCTGGGAGTTGTGGGAATGGTGGGAGTTGTGGTGTAGCAAATGTTGGGGGTAGTGGTGTAATGAATGGTGGGAGTAATGGTCCTGCGAATGGTGTGAGTAGTAGTGGAGTGAACGATGGGAGTATTGGTCCTGCGAATGGTGTGAATAGTACTGGAGTGAATGGTGGGAGCAGCACTGGTGTTGGTGGGGGGGAAGTAGGCGCTGGTCCCGCTGCCCCCCCAGCATTGGCGGGGGCTTCAGCCCAAAGCTATTCAGGAGCTGTCAGTGCTGGGGGTAGTAGTGCGCCCTCGTCTGGTGGCCCTGGGGATGGTGACTTGCAACAGCAGCTCCTGGACGCCCTGAGGAGAGGGGAGAGCTCCATCACTGTAGAGGGGAGGGAGGTTGATCTGTCTTTCTGGATTGAGAGACATGGTCTTTCAGCCTTCCGAGATAGAGGGGCAGAGACTGTCTGGTCTCTGCCGACAACGGGGCAGAGGAGTAACCGTAGGAACGTGGTCCGTCTCCAGTGGGTAAGCAAGGATGCCTGTCCTGATAGGTCGAAGGTGGTTGAGCTCCTGCTGGGGATGGGCTTTGCGGCATATGACATCTTTGCCTTGATCCATCCCTACGGGACCTCCTACTTCGATGTCAGCTTCGTGAGACCGGAGGGCCTTGAGCTTTTCTGGTCTCGCCATGAGCTGGCTCGGAGTCGCCCCGAATGGCATGGTCTCTTTCCCCTGGCAATAACCCGCCAAGATTCAGTCAGGAAAGTGACCGTTTTGACTAGTAACGAGTCGCTTTCCTGTATGGACATTACCACCTGGGTGAGTCGATACGGAGAGGTCACCAATATTCCCGAAAAGAATCTGGATGACCATGGTATCTGGTCAGGGGCCTGGACCTTCATGGTGAGATTGAAGGTTTCGGGAAACACTGTTACCCATATCCCCTCCTCAACCTTTTTGGGGAGGGATAGGATCTTGATTTTCTACCGGAGGCAGCCTAAGGTCTGTCACAGGTGCGGTAGTCCCACACACTTCAGTGCGCAGTGTACCACCCAGAAATGCGCACTGTGTGGGGACCTCGGTCATCTTGCTGCTGCCTGTTGCAGGATTAGGTGTAACTTGTGTGGTGACCTCGGTCAACCGTTCAGTCGCTGTCCGCGTTCCTTCGCCAATGCGGTCCTGAAAGCGGCGAGTGCGGGACAGGCGAAAGCTGGAACTAATCTTGCCGGTGAAGGGACCAGTAGGGGCGGGGGAGGCAGGGAACCGGTGAGGAGCAAGCTGCCGCCATCCACCATCAGGCGGCAGGAGAAGCGCCGTGGGGACAGGGGGCAGGGAGTAATGTCCCTAAACTCTGACCCAGGTACTTCACTTGCAGCTGAGGATCCTAAAGACAGCGAATTGAGCGAGGAAGTCAAGAGACTTGAAAGGGAAGAGCGAGAGGACGCCACGTCTTCCCAGGAACCCTCTTCTGGTGACAGTCTAGATGAGGGAGAGGGGGAGTGGTCACAGAAAAAGAGTAACAGGAAAACGGCCAGAGGTAGGAGGGGGACCAGGTCTCGAGCTGCCTCTTTGGAGTGCGACCCCTCTGACTCTCTGGCCGTGATCCAGGCGCCATTGGAGGGTTCAGCTGCCCCCCCTCTGGTGGATCTCTCCAACCGGTTCGGGGCTCTCCAGGACCTCCCTCTGGAGGGGGGAAATGGGGACCCGGGGCCGGAGGTTGCGGACAAGGTGGTTGGGGCTCAGGAGATGGCTGGGTCTTCCTCTCGGGGGGCAAATACAAAGCCCTCTGGGGGGACGACTAACCCAGGACCACCAGACGAGGGCAAGAATGTATGTAAGGAGAGAATGGACGAGTCTGTTTGTCTTAAGCGCACTAAAAACCCGTCATTATCGGAGGAAGAGGTTGGGACTGTCAGTGGTGGGAAGAAAAAGGCTATCTAATTCAATCAATCATGATGGCGGCACCCACCCCGTTGACGCTGGCAACTATTAATGTTTGCAGCATAAAGTCAGATGCGGCAAGGTACACGGCCTTTCATTTTCTCGGCCAACTTGACGCCGACATTTTGTTTTTGCAGGAGACCAGGTTGACCGATATATCAACCTTGCATAAAGCAAGGCGGGAGTGGAGGCATGGGCCCTCCTACTGGTCTCTTGCGGCCGAGCCGTATAGCGGGGTGGCGGTCCTTTTTAAGACCGCAGCGGTTGAATGCAGACGAGTGATCGAATTAGAAATGGGGAGATGCTTAATCCTAGATGTCTCCATGGGGGGACAAGAGCTTCGGCTCATTAACATCTATGGTTCCCAGTCCAAGTGGGACCGCAAATGTCTCTTCCTGAAGATCAAACCTTTTTTTATTTTCGAGTCGGCAGGTGGTCTTCGGAGGGGATTTCAACAATGTCACGAGATCCTGTGATAGAGGAGGTTCCGGAGACCGGCTGGCTTATGACTGCGTCGCGTTAAACAGGATAGTGAGTGAGGCTCGCCTGGTGGATGTCCACATCCGGCACAACCTGGGCGACATGGGATTCACCTTTTTTAGAGGTAGTCAGTGCAGGTCTAGGCTAGACAGGTTTTATTTGAAGGAGGAGGCCGTCTCTTCACCGTTGTCGGTTGTGGAGGTGGAGTTCTCCGATCACTGTTTGAATATGTTTTCTCTGAACGTTACAGAGACTCCTCGGATGGGAAGAGGCTATTGGAAGCTGAATTCGTCACTCCTTGAGGAAGAAGCTGTGAGACGGTCTTTTGAGGAATTCTTTCAGAGCCAGGTACCATTGCTGGGCCTAAGTAACACTAAGTCAGAGTGGTGGGAGATGTTCAAACATCGGGTGGCGAGATTCTTCCGGCAGCTCTCGAACCTCAGAAGCCTGAACAGGGATCGCCTGTATCAGAGCCTGAGGAGGAAACTCGAGCATCTTGTCTCGACTGGAGGTAGCCGCGAGGAGATCTCCAGAGTGAAGTCCTTGCTGAAGAGGTGTCAGTACGATAGGCACGCATCTTTGGTTTTCGAGAGGGACTACGGGAAGTACTGCTCGCCCGACCCTTACAGAAACTGTAAGATGTCAGTGAATAGTAAGATTGTGACGGGGCTGGTGGACAGTACGGGGTCCCTGAGAAGGTCCAGATCAGGGATCTTGGAGGTCGTCAGTTCCTACTACTCGCACCTCTTGGGAAGGAGGGAGCTTGATCGTGACGGGATGTCGGCTTTCCTGGCTGAATCCGTTCCTGAGCCAGGGACTGACCTCTCGCTGGGCGATTTGGCAGAAGCGATCAAAGAAGAGGAAGTGAGACTGGCGATCGATGGGCTTAGGCCCAAAAAGTCACCAGGTCCGGATGGCTTAACATCCGAGTTCTTTAGGACCTTTAGGGACTCTTTGGTCCCCTTCTTGACTCAGGTGTTTAACGAGTGTCTCTCCTCGGGCACTCTGCCGAGATCATTAAGGAGGTCAGCTTTGATCATTTTGTCAAAGGGTAAGGATCCGTCACGCATTGAGAACTGGCGTCCCATAGCACTTCTCAATGTGGACAGGAAGATTTTGGCTAAGATACTTTTCAACAGGCTGGTGAAGTTTGCACCCCTGCTCCTTTCGGAGGTTCAGCACTGTTGCGTTCCTGGCCGTAGCACTTTTAGTGCTGTTCTAGGTGTCCGAGAGGCCGTGGAGCAAGGCAGGGCGGGCCTCTGGAAGGGGTTCTTGCTGACCCTGGATCAGGCAAAAGCCTTTGATCGGGTTAACCACGAGTACCTCTGGTCCACTCTTTTGAGGTATGGTCTGCCTGGAGGGTTTGTGGACTGGCTTAAGACCTTGTATGCAGGGGCTGAGACTTTCCCTCTGGTGAATGGGTGGATTGGACGACCTTTCGGGGTAGGATCCGGTGTCCGTCAGGGCTGTCCTCTTAGCCCTTTGCTTTACGCGTTTGCGATCGATCCCTTCCTCAGAAGGATCGATTGTGGACCGTTGGCGGGGGTGCGGATGGGCGGGGCGGCGCCGGAGGCTATCCTGAGGGTGGTGGCCTACGCGGATGATGTCACCGTCTTTGTTTCTTCGCAAGAGGAGGCAGTGGTGGTGATGTCAGAAGTGGAACGCTACTCGGAGGCATCCGGGTCCAAGGTCAACCAGGATAAGTGTGAGAGTCTCTGGCTGGGAGGCGGAGATCCCGGGTTTGATCTTCCGGACACCCTCCCCGAACCCCAAGAACATGCCAAAGTCCTGGGCATCGAATTCGGCCAGGGTGATTACCCCACGAAAAACTGGGAAGGCAGAATCAAAGGTGTCACCCAAAGAGTGGACCAATGGAGGGGTTGGTCTTTGACCCTGAGGGAAAGGGTTGGCCTGTGCAAAGCTTTCCTGCTCCCCTTGCTAATCTACCTGGGCAGCGTCTGTGTCTTGCCAGAGCCTCTCTCGCCACGGGTCTACAGTCTGTTCTTCCAGATGTTATGGGGGAACAGAATGAACCTAGTCAAGCGGGAGGTCACTTACCGCACGAGGAGACTAGGGGGTTTGAATATGGTGAACCCCGTGGTGTTCCTAGTGAACACCTTCTTGAAAGTGAACGTGGCAAACCTCTGGAAAGAGAGGGCTCCTCCGTGGGTATTCTCCTGCAAGGGATGGTTTCAGCCTTTCTTCCAGGAATGGGAGACAGGGGGAAGATTGAAGGATCTTCGCACACCACACGGGCATCTCCCGGCTTATGTTACCCCGGTTCTGAAAATGATCCGCCGGTGGGGTCTGGGAATGTGGGAGGTGAGGTCCCTCCCGAGGAAACTCCTCGATATGAGGGTCTTGCTTTCTCATTTTCAGAGTCCATTGGCCCTCAAAGACGGCCCAAGTCGGGATCTGGAGGTTGGGTTGAGTTTGTTAAATTCTAGCAGGATCCCCGAGAAGTACTGGGACTTGACTTGGCGCTGCTTCCATGGTAAGCTGTATGTGAGGGACAATTTGAAGTTCAGGAGCTCCGAGGACAGGAATTGCCCCCGTGAGGCTTGTGCCAACGTGTTGGAAAGCATGGAGCACTTCCTGCTTCATTGTCCCTTTAATACAGAGGTGTACAACAGGGTGGGGGCTTCCATTGGTTGGCCGCGGCTGGCTACTCTGTCCTACGCCGGGTGGGCCTATGGAGCGTTCGGAGACCTTGGGAGAAGGGACCGAGACACTTTATTCATAGTCAGCGCAGTGGTGAGGTATTTCACGTGGAACGCACGAGTTTTAGTCTCGACGCAGAGTAAAATCCTCCATGTAGATGAAGTCTGTAGGAACATCCTAGGTGACCTGGTGAAGGTACGTTCTCTGGAGTATGAAAGACTGGGTGCCCGGAGGGCGGCCCGTCTCTGGAGGGGCTTTTCCTTCAGGGTGCCTTAGTCCGGTAGTACTCCTATATCCTGGTGGTGGGCTGATGTCTTTCCACCCTAGATTTTTGTTTTGTATTTCTGTCTCCTGAATAGAAGGTTTGCCGGCTTCGAACTTGAGCCTTGGATGGTGAGTGTGTAGGTTGTGTTCTGTATATATTGTATATAATGTATAATAGGGGTTTTTAGTTAGGTTGGGTGGGGGATTTGGGGGGGGGGGGGGGTTCTTCATCAGCGGTGATAAGAGGACTGATCTGGCCTGGTCCAGGCCCCGCCTGGGGAAAAACTTTGGGGCCTGATCCTAGCTCGGAGTAATCCTGAACTTTGTGGCCATAGCTGGATCAGGGGTGGCGGGATAGTTAGTGTAGGTCTGTGTTTTATATATATATTAAAAAATTACAAAATCCAAAAAAAAAAAAAAAAAAGTTTAAAATTGTTCATGTCACTATTGTATATATTGTTATTTTTGGTTTTCTGTGGTGTGAATGAGGTGCGGTAAGGGGGTGACTGTAAGGTCAAGCAGTGGGACCAGTAGGTTAGTGTTAGTTCCCGGTTGTATATATGTTATATTAGGTTTAGTGTTTTATTGTATATAATCTTGTATATAGGACGGTGTTTTATGTGTATATAGGACGGTGTGAGCGTTGTGTGGGATTGTATATAGTAGTATGAATGAAGCTGGGCCGGGGGTTTTATAGGTTTTATAATATTTATTTCCTGTATATATATATATTCCTGCGGTGATTTATTTTGTTTCTATTTTCTGTGATTTGTCGTCTTGTTTTGTTCTTATGTTCGGTGTCCTGTAATGTATTATTGTTCTGTCATGTACTGTACTTATTCTATCAATAAAAAAAAGACCTGCAGCGTATATATACAGGACAGGAGGAGTGGTACTGTGCAGTGTATATATACAGGAGGAGTGGTACTGTGCAGTGTATATATACAGGACAGGAGGAGTGGTACTGTGCAGTGTATATATACAGGACAGGAGGAGTGGTACTGTGCAGTGTGTATATACAGGACAGGAGAAGTGGTACTGTGCAGTGTATATATACAGGACAGGAGGAGTGGTACTGTGCAGTGTGTATATACAGGACAGGAGGAGTGGTACTGTGCAGTGTATATATACAGGACAGGAGGAGTGATACTGTGCAGTGTATATATACACAGGACAGGAGGAGTGGTACTGTGCAGTGTATATATACAGGACAGGAGGAGTGGTACCGTGCAGTGTATATATACAGGACAGGAGGAGTGGTACCGTGCAGTGTATATATACAGGACAGGAGGAGTGGTACCGTGCAGTGTATATATACAGGACAGGAGGAGTGGTACTGTGCAGTGTATATATACAGGACAGGAGGAGTGGTACTGTGCAATGTATATATACAGGACAGGAGGAGTGGTACTGTGCAGTGTATATATACAGGACAGGAGGAGTGGTACTGTGCAGTGTATATATACAGGACAGGAGGAGTGGTACTGTGCAGTGTATATATACAGGAGAAGAGGAGTGGTACTGTGCAGTGTATATATACAGGAGAAGAGGAGTGGTACTGTGCAGTGTATATATATACAGGAGAAGAGGAGTGGTACTGTGCAGTGTATATATACAGGACAGGAGGAGTGGTACTGTGCAGTGTATATATACAGGACAGGAGGAGTGGTACTGTGCAGTGTATATATACAGGACAGGAGGAGTGGTACTGTGCAGTGTATATATACAGGACAGGAGGAGTGGTACTGTGCAGTGTATATATACAGGAGAGGAGGAGTGGTACTGTGCAGTGTATATATACAGGACAGGAGGAGTGGTACTGTGTAGTGTATATATACAGGACAGGAGGAGTGGTACTGTGCAGTGTATATATACAGGAGAGGAGGAGTGGTACTGTGCAGTGTATATATACAGGACAGGAGGAGTGGTACTGAGCAGTGTATATATACAGGACAGGAGGATTGGTACTGTGCAGTGTATATGTACAGGACAGGAGGAGTGGTACTGTGCAGTGTATATATACAGGAGAAGAGGAGTGGTACTGTGCAGTGTATATATACAGGAGAAGAGGAGTGGTACTGTGCAGTGTATATATACAGGACAGGAGGAGTGGTACTGTGCAGTGTATATATACAGGACAGGAGGAGTGGTACTGTGCAGTGTATATATACAGGACAGGAGGAGTGGTACTGTGCAGTGTATATATACAGGACAGGAGGAGTGGTACTGTGCAGTGTATATATACAGGACAGGAGGAGTGGTACTGTGCAGTGTATATATACAGGACAGGAGGAGTGGTACTGTGTAGTGTATATATACAGGACAGGAGGAGTGGTACTGTGCAGTGTATATATACAGGACAGGAGGAGTGGTACTGTGCAGTGTATATATACAGGACAGGAGGAGTGGTACTGTGTAGTGTATATATACAGGACAGGAGGAGTGGTACTGTGCAGTGTATATATACAGGACAGGAGGAGTGGTACTGTGCAGTGTATATATACAGGACAGGAGGAGTGGTACTGTGCAGTGTATATATACAGGACAGGAAGAGTGGTACTGAGCAGTGTATATAGACAGGACAGGAGGAGTGGTACTGTGCAGTGTATATATACAGGAGAGGAGGAGTGGTACTGTGCAGTGTATATATACAGGAGAGGAGGAGTGGTACTGTGCAGTGTATATATACAGGACAGGAGGAGTGGTACTGTGCAGTGTATATATACAGGACAGGAGGAGTGGTACTGTGCAGTGTATATATACAGGACAGGAGGAGTGGTACTGTGCAGTGTATATATACAGGACAGGAGGAGTGGTACTGTGCAGTGTATATATACAGGACAGGAGGAGTGGTACTGTGCAGTGTATATATACAGGACAGGAGGAGTGGTACTGTGCAGTGTATATATACAGGACAGGAGGAGTGGTACTGTGCAGTGTATATATACAGGAGAGGAGGAGTGGTACTGTGCAGTGTATATATACAGGACAGGAGGAGTGGTACTGTGCAGTGTATATATACAGGAGAGGAGGAGTGGTACTGTGCAGTGTATATATACAGGACAGGAGGAGTGGTACTGTGCAGTGTATATATACAGGAGAGGAGGAGTGGTACTGTGCAGTGTATATATACACAGAACAAGAGCAGATGATGGGAGTTATCCTGTCCGCTGGCCTTCCTGACATTTCTCTCTGGCTGCATGTATGATGAGCCGTGTATAATGCAGCACGCACAGTTCATGCCATTACCCACAATGCCCGGCTGCAGTGCCGCGCTGTATGCTGTGCTCACTGTATACATAGATCTCCACCGCTCGCTCCTCGGTGCTTCTGATGAGAGCTCTTTCTGTTGCTGGGCAGATCTGGAGAATTACAACCTCGAGCTTCTTATAAATGTAAAGGTGGCAGCAAAGCCACATCCTATAATCTCCCCCATCATCCCCCACCAGTGTCCAAGGGAACAAACTACACTAATCATAATTAAATGGAAGCAAAATACATGGCTGTGTCTCCACTGTAGAGGCTTCAGCGACAGGCAAAGGACAGCATGGCAAGTTGTTTTGGGTGTTCCCGGTATGACTCAATCAGGGGGTCACTGGTTTTCCTGCCTTAGGTAATAACCACCGCATAATGGAAACAGCCACCAGACCCGACATATCCCGTGGGACACCCCACCAGACCACCGTAGTATACCGAGAACACTCCTACAAGACCTGCCATATACCGGGAACACCCCACAAGACCTGCCATATACCGGGAACACCCCACAAGACCCGCCGTATACCGGGGACACCCCACAAGACCTGCAGTATATGGAGAACACCCCACAAGACCTGGTATATACCGAGAACACCCCACAAGACACACCGTATACCGGGAACACCCCACAAGACCTGCCGTATACCGAGAACACCCCACAAGACCTGCTATATACCGGGAACACCCCACAAGACCGGCTATATACTGGGAACACCCCACAAGACCTGCCTTATACTGGGAACACCCCACAAGACCTGCTGCATACCGGAAACACCCCACAAGACCTGCTGTATACCAGGAACACCCCCACAAGACCTGCCGTATACCAGGAACACCCCACAAGCCCGGCTGCATACTGGGAACACCCCACAAGACCTGCCGTATACCAGGAACACCCCACAAGACCTGCCATATACCGGGGACGCCCCGCTGTATACCGGAAACACCCCACAAGACCTGCTGTATACCAGGAACACCCCACAAGACCTGCCGTATACCGGGGACACCCCACAAGACCTGCCGTATACCAGGAACACCCCACAAGACCTGCTGTATACCAGGAACACCCCACAAGACCTACTGTATACCGGAAACACCCCACAAGACCTGCCGTATACCAGGAACACCCCACAAGCCCAGCTGCATACCGGAAACACCCCACAAGACCTGCTGTATACCAGGAACACCCCACAAGACCTGCTGTATACCAGGAACACCCCACAAGACCTGCTGTATACCGGAAACACCCCACAAGACCTGCTGTATACCAGGAACACCCCACAAGACCTGCCGCATACCAGGAACACCCCACAAGACCTGCCGTATACCAGGAACACCCCACAAGACCTGCTGTATACCAGGAACACCCTACAAGACCTGCTGTATACCAGAAACACCCCACAAGACCTGCCGTATACCAGGAACACCCCACAAGACCTGCTGTATACCGGAAACACCCCACAAGACCTGCTGTATACCAGGAACACCCCACAAGACCTGCCGCATAGCAGGAACACCCCACAAGACCTGCCGTATACCAGGAACACCCCACAAGACCTGCTGTATACCAGGAACACCCTACAAGACCTGCTGTATACCAGAAACACCCCACAAGACCTGCCGTATACCAGGAACACCCCACAAGCCCAGCTGCATACCGGAAACACCCCACAAGCCCTGCCGTATACCGGGAACACCCCACAAGCCCCGCTGTATACTGTCTGGCTGTTTTGGAGGTGCTCTGACATCTCGGCCTGGCCCTTGTCGCTCACATCCGGACGGCTGCACTTTTCCTTTGCTTCTGACATATCAGTCTGGGTGAATCGGGCCGGATCGATATCATGCTGAAGCTTCAGGGCTGATGGCAGAGGGGTTTCACATCTGCCCCGGCTCCTCATGTGAATTCTCTCCTGCAGTTTGTAGGTTTCTGAGTAATAATTGGAGAATGTTGCGGGTGACATCCACAAGTCTCAGCCCCGTGTATGGTCGTGCTCTCTGCATTTCCTCCAGCCGCTTCATGTTCTTCTCTGATGAGATGAGACTATTGGGAAGCGTTCCCCTCGCTCCTCTCTGCAGGGGTTGGCTTATGCTCTGCCTGTGACATGCGGAGTACAGCTGCACTGTGCGCAGTCCGCAGCCTCTCCTGGGCCGGAGATCTGTGATCACGTGATCTGGCCACACCCCTATGTGATGCATTATGGGACATTGTAAAGTGGGGAGGCATGATGCATTGCTTCTTCTTGAGCTCCCCTATTATTTATATATTAGGGATTTATCTCCATGTTAAATAGGGAAGGCCACATAGATTTTTGGCCTCATTTTCTTTGCTTGGTGGCGGGCGCCTGGACCTAGTGGCCCCTGAGCAGCCACATGATATCTTCACAGGAAGACTGGCTGGGATATTGCACATGTCACCTGTGAGAACGGCAATGCCAACCAATCAATGCAGCGATCCGAGAGATTACCTGCGTCTGCTGCCCCTGTGATTAGGGTGAGATCCGCTGCCTGCAAAAGTCTGACCTCACTGCAAATCACAGGCCCAGCGGATCAGCAGTCCCACACACACTGATATTAACTATTTCCTGGCCAGATTCATCACAACATTTCCACTCAGATTGTTTTCAGTTTACCTAATCCTGAGATCTGTAATCCTCCCACCATAATCCTCCTCAATCATTTCCCTCTGACCATAACCCTCCGTGACTATAATCCTGCCTAACCATAACCCTCCGTGACTATAATCCTGCCTAACCATAACCCTCCGTGACTATAATCCTGCCCAACCATAATCCTCTCCAACTATAATCCTGCCCAACCATAATCCTCTCCAACTATAATCCTGCCCAACCATAATCCTCTCCAACTATAATCCTGCCCAACAATAATCCTCCCCGACTATAATCCTGCCCAACCATAATCCTCCCCGACTATAATCCTGCCCAACCATAATCCTCCCCGACTATAATCCTGCCCAAATATAATCCTCTCCAACTATAATCCTGCCCAACCATAACCCTCTCCGACTATAATCCTGCCCAACCATAATCCTCCCCGACTATAATCCTGCCCAACCATAATCCTCTCCAACTATAATCCTGCCCAACCATAATCCTCTCCAACTATAATCCTGCCCAACCATAACCCTCTCCGACTATAATCCTGCCCAACCATAATCCTCCCCGACTATAATCCTGCCCAACCATAATCCTCCCCGACTATAACCCTGCCTGACTATAATCCTGCCCAACCATAACCCTGCCCGACTATAATCCTGCCCAACCATAACCCTCTCCGACTATAATCCTGCCCAACCATAACCCACCCTGACTATAATCCTGCCCAACCATAACCCTCTCCGACTATAATCCTGCCCAACCATAACCCTCTCCGACTATAATCCTGCCCAACCATAATCCTCCCCGACTATAATCCAGCCCAACCATAATCCTCCCCGACTATAACCCTGCCTGACTATAATCCTGCCCAACCATAACCCTCCCAGAACCATAACCCTCCATGACTATAATCTTGCCCAACCATAACCCTCCCCGTATATAATCCTCCCAACCATAACCCTCCCTGACCATAACCCTCCACAACTACAATCCGGCCCGATCATAACCCTACCCGACTATAATCCTGTATAACTAGGAATTTGGGAAAGATGGGTGACACACAACATAGCTGTCATTACAAATCCCCTTCGCCCCTTGGTTTCCCATCCGCGTGATATTTTTAACCCATGCTTGCCAATTTTCAGGCAAGCCCACTAACTCTCTCCTTGACCTCACCCTTTTCTGGAACACCCCCACACACCTTTGCATAAAATAAAATAAAACGTTATGGAAACGCTGATTTCCAGTTTTGGGGAAGATTTTCCAAGTCTTTCAGGAGCCTGAAAAGATTCCCGTCGTCTACAAGTGTCCTGGGAGAATTGGCGTGTATGTTTAATCCCCTCCTGTATTCGCCCTGGACCACGCCCATTTAGGGCTTACATTTTGGAAGGCCGGCAGTTACTATGTCACCGGCATTCTAGAACACTGACGTGCCACCCGCCTAGTTATACACATACGTCCTCGTCCTCCGCACCCTTCTACGGCCCGACAGACGACCACAATGGGCTGTGTATTGGTGGCCATATTGCCAGAATAATTAATAATCAGCAGAACAAAACTGATTGCGGTGACAGTAGAGGGCGACTCAAGGGCTTCACCTATTACCGAGGGTTTAGTTTATGTTTTGCTGTGAGACTCTTTAAATTCAGACCTGAGCCAACAAGCGTCCGGAGGAGACATGACAGCAGGATGTGATTTTACGACCAATCTAGTGACTCTTCCTGACCCCTTTTAGTGAATCAATAAAAATGTTCTTTCCCTCGTAGATGCAGGTCCACGGCCTCGGGGAAACACAACGCTATGCTGACCACCACACCGCACGGCGAAGGGGCAACCACTGGGGCAAAACACAAAGTTATGTGACTCTGCGGTGATTATCAGTAAAAGTGACAGCAGAATGAGCAGACTCACGATTTGAAGTGATTCATCAGCGATCCCACCAATTCACCCACACGGCTCTCATTTGCCGGATTCACACTGTGTAGGCAGAAGACCATGTCCTCGTTCTTCTGGGTGTGAAGGATCACTAGCTGGTCCGGACCTCCCGTGAGGCTCAATCCTGTGACCTGGGAGAAGGCAGAAATCAGACAATGAGATTTATTGTGTCTTCACTGAGAAATGCAGACTGGATCTTATCATGTATCTCTGTATACAGGGAGCTCCCCCTAGTGGTGGCTGCAGACAGGATCTTATCATGTATCTCTGTATACAGGGTGCTCCCCCTAGTGGTGGCTGCAGACAGAATCTTATCATGTATCTCTGTATACAGGGAGCTCCCCCTAGTGGTGACTGCAGACAGAAACTTATCATGTATCTCTGTATACAGGGTGCTCCCCCTAGTGATGGCTGCAGACAGAATCTTATCATGTATCTCTGTATACAGGGAGCTCCCCCTAGTGATGGCTGCAGACAGAATATTATCATGTATCTTTGTATACAGGGAGCTCCCCCTAGTGGTGGCTGCAGACAGAATCTTATCATGTATCTGTATACAGGGAGCTCCCCCTAGTGGTGGCTGCAGACAGAATCTTATCATGTATCTCAGTATACAGGGAGCTCCCCATAGTGGTGGCTGCAGACAGGATATTATCATGTATCTTTGTATACAGGGAGCTCCCCCTAGTGGTGGCTGCAGACAGAATCTTATCATGTATCTCAGTATACAGGGAGCTCCCCATAGTGGTGGCTGCAGACAGGATATTATCATGTATCTTTGTATACAGGGAGCTCCCCCTAGTGGTGGATGCAGACAGAATCTTATCATGTATCTCTGTATACAGGGAGCTCACCCTAGTGGTGTCTGCAGACCGGATCTTATCATGTATCTCTGTATACAGGGAGCTCCCCCTAGTGGTGGCTGCAGACAGAATCGTATTATGTATCTCTGTATACAGGGAGCTCCCCCTAGTGGTGGCTGCTGACAGGATCTTATCATGTATCTCTGTATACAGGGAACTCCCCCTAGTGGTGGCTGCAGACAGAATCTTATGTATCTCTGTATACAGGGAGCTCCCCCTAGTGGTAGCTGCAGCCAGAATCTTATGTATCTCTGTGTTCAGGGAGCTCTCCCTAATGGTAGCTGCAGACAGAATCTTATCATGCATCTCTGTATACAGGGAGCTCCTCCTAGTGGTGGCTGCAGACACGATCTTATCATGTATCTCTGTATACAGGGAGCTCCCCCTAGTGGTGGCGGCAGATAGAATCTTATATATCTCTTTATACAGGGAGCTCCCCCTAGTGGTGGCTGAAGGTAGTATCTTATCACGTATCTCTGTATACAGGGAGCTCCCCCTAGTGGTGGCTGCAGCCAGAATCGTATCATGTATCTCTGTATACAGTGAACCTCCTTCTAGTGATCGATGCAGGTAGGCTCTTATCATATATATCTGTATACAGGGAGCTCCCCCTAGTGGTGGCTGCAGACAGAACCTTATCATGTATCTCTGTATACAGGGAGCTCCCCCTAGTGGTGGCTGCAGACCGAACCTTATCATGTATCTCTGTATAAAGGGAGCTCCTCCTAGTGGTGGATGCAGGTAGTGTCTTATCATGTATCTCTGTATGCAGGGAGGCTTGTGTTTTAATCCTCATATTAATTATCCCTGCTTGCTGTCGATTATAAATCAGCTTGAAAAACTGTCTTGTCATAATGCTTCTCATAGCTTTGGTGGTTGCTTCAGTGCTTTAAATTAGCAGCAATAATCTCTCTACTGTCTTCACAATGTATCACTGTAGATAGTACGTATTAGTCTTGAAGCATGTGTATAAGGAAGGACATCTTTCAGAAAAGATGTGTTTCATGAACTCTTGAATACTGTCCCAAATATTTCAGCATTGTGCGGCACATGATTGCGCCCTCCGGGCACAGCGCAGGGATTACAGGTGACATTTACAGTAAAGTCTCCTTCCTTTTCAGAGTTGTTTTTCTACATTTCTTTCAGATGTCAATGGTCAGTGTCTGGAGAGATCTGACCCAGCGCTGCCTCCGGTCATAGGAATGATAGCAGAATATCAATTGTGGACAGGCGCCAGGAATCGCCAGCGCTGCCCGTGTTTCCTTACAACATGGCCTTGGCTGTGACTCCCTGCTGAGATCCCGGAGCTCGATGCAGACCCCCTACAGCAGGTGATCAGCAGGGAGCAGTATTGGTGATCCCCGTCAGCCAGCTGCCAATCATCCTAATATCCTAATAATAAAATGTTCTGCAGTGTGATCCACACGGACGTATCTCAGTCCCTGGTTATATACTCTGTATGCCCCCCTGACTCCAGTCAATGCCGAGCAGGCTAAGGGGTAGGCTTCCCTCTATTAGCTCTGACTTCATGGAGGGGTCAGAAGCTCTGTCCAGTATATACTGTGTCGGTGTAGCCTCCCGCCTTCTCCTAATACTCTGTGTAAACTGCAGTAATCTGATTATTAAGTCCATGGAGCTCTGCAGTATCAGTGCTATGAGTGTGCGGGGGGCTCTCAGATGATGTCCCAGCGCTCAGAGTAATTTCATTACTGCAGTTAAATCACATTTCCTCCATATGTTGAGGAAATACTTAAAGAACCAGGAATAAAACTCATCCTGTAAACTTAGGACCTATGCACCGGGGTCCGCCAGGCGATGATCATATACCGGAGTCGCCCATTACAGCCTATAAAGCAGTCATATAAGTATAGGTCCTACAGAGGCCGCAACAGTAAAGAGCGGAAAAAACAAAGGACCCCGCCCCATAATACATGAACAGGCAATGATCAGAGGAAGTGACATACAAACCTATAGACATAGGTTGACATGAATCTATAGCCACCACTAGGGGGAGCAGCCACCGCTGCATACAGGGAGCTCCCCCTAGTGGTGGCTGCAGACAGAATATTATCTTGTATCTCCGTATACAGGGAGCTCCCCCTAGTGGTGGCTGCAGACAGAATCTTAACATGTATCTCTGTATACAGGGAGCTCCCCCTAGTGGTGGTAGCAGACAGAATCTTATCATGTATCTCTGTATACAGGGAGCTCCCCCTAGTGGTGGCTGCAGACAGGATCTTATCATGTATCTCTGTATTCAGGGAGCTCCCCCTAGTGGTGGCTGCAGACAGAATCTTATCTTGTATCTCCGTATACAGGGAGCTCCCCCTAGTGGTGGCCGCAGAGAGAATCTGATCTTGTATCTCTGTATACAGGGAGCTCCCCCTAGTGGTGGCTGCAGACAGAATCTTATCATGTATCTCTGTATACAGGGAGCTCCCCCTAGTGGTGGCTGCAGACAGAATCTTATCTTGTATCTCTGTATACTATACAGGGAGCTCCCCCTAGTGGTGGCTGCAGACAGAATCTTATCTTGTATCTCTGTATACTATACAGGGAGCTCCCCCTAGTGGTGGCTGCAGAGAGAATCTTATCATGTATCTCTGTATACAGGGAGCTCCCCCTAGTGGTGGCTGCAGACAGAATCTTATCATGGATCTCTGTATACAGGGAGCTCCCCCTAGTGGTGTCTGCAGACAGAATCTTATCATGTACAGTACAGACCAAAAGTTTGGACACACCTTCTCATTTAAAGATTTTTCTGTCTTTTCATGACCATGAAAATTGTACATTCACACTGAAGGCATCAAAACTATGAATTAACACATGTGGAATTATATACTTAACAAAAAAGTGTGATACAACTGAAAATATGTCTTATATTCTAGGTTCTTCACAGTAGCCACCTTTTGCTTTGATGACTGCTTTGCACACTCTTGGCATTCTCTTGATGAGCTTCAAGAGGTAGTCACCGGAAATGGTCTTCCAACAATCTTGAAGGAGTTCCCAGAGATGCTTAGCACTTGTTGGCCCTTTTGCCTTCACTCTGCGGTCCAGCTCACCCCAAATCATCTCGCATCTCGATTGCGTTCTGGTCTGGTGACTTTGGAGGCCAGGTCATCTGGCGTAGCCCCCCCATCACTCTCTCTCTTGATCAAATAGCCCTTACACAGCCTGGAGGTGTTTGGAGTCATTGTCCTGTTGAAAAATAAATGATGGTCCAACTAAACGCAAACCGGATGGAATAGCATGCCGCTGCAAGATGCTGTGGCAGCCATGCTGGTTCAGTATGTCTTCAATTTTGAATAAATCCCCAACAGTGTCACCAGCAAAGCCCCCCCACACCATCACACCTCCTCCTCCATGCTTCACGGTGGGAACCAGGCATGTAGAGTCCATCCATTCACCTTTTCAGCGTCACACAAAGACACGGTGGTTGGAACCAAAGATCTCAAATTTGGACTCATCAGACCAAAGCACAGATTTCCACTGGTCTAATGTCCATTCCTTGTGTTCTTTAGGCCAAACAAGTCTCTTCTGCTTGTTGCCTGTCCTTAGCAGTGGTTTCCTAGCAGCTATTTTACCATGAAGGCCTGCTGCACAAAGTCTCCTCTTAACAGTTGTTGTAGAGATGTGTCTGCTGCTAGAACTCTGTGTGGCATTGACCTGGTCTCTAATCTGAGCTGCTGTTAACCTGTGATTTCTGAGGCTGGTGACTCGGATAAACTTATCCTCAGAAGCAGAGGTGACTCTTGGTCTTCCTTTCCTGGGGCGGTCCTCATGTGAGCCAGTTTCTTTGTAGCGATTGATGGTTTTTGCAACTGCACTTGGGGACACTTTCAAAGTTTTCCCAATTTTTCGCACTGACTGACCTTCATTTCTTAAAGTAATGATGGCCACTCGTTTTTCTTTACTTAGCTGCTTTTTTCTTGCCATAATACAGATTCTAACAGTCTATTCAGTAGGACTATCAGCTGTGTATCCACCAGACTTCTGCACAACACAACTGATGGTCCCAACCCCATTTATAAGGCAAGAAATCCCACTTATTAAACCTGACAGGGCACACCTGTGAAGTGAAAACCATTTCCGGTGACTACCTCTTGAAGCTCATCAAGAGAATGCCAAGAGTGTGCAAAGCAGTCATCAAAGCAAAAGGTGGCTACTTTGAAGAACCTAGAATATAAGACATATTTTCAGTTGTTTCACACTTTTTTGTTAAGTATATAATTCCACTTGTGTTAATTCATAGTTTTGATGCCTTCAGTGTGAATGTACAATTTTCATAGATATGAAAATACAGAAAAATCTTTAAATGAGAAGGTGTGTCCAAACTTTTGGTCTGTACTGTATCTCTGTATACAGGGAGCTCCTCCTAGTGGTGACTGCAGACATAATCTTATCATGTATCTCTGTATACAGGGAGCTCCCCCTAGTGGTGTCTGCAGACAGAATGTTATCATGTATCTCTGTATACAGGGAGCTCCCCCTAGTGGTGGCTGCAGACAGAATCTTATCATGTATCTCTGTATACAGGGAGCTCCCCCTAGTGGTGGCTGTAGACAGGATCTTATCATGTATCTCTGTATACAGGGAACTCCACCTAGTGGTGGCTGTAGACAGGATCTTATCATGTATCTCAGTATAGAAGAAGCTCCCCCTAGTGGTGGCTGCAGACAGAATCTTATCATGTATCTCTGTATACTTGGAGCTCCCCCTAGTGGTGGCTGCAGACAGGATATTATCATGTATCTCTGTATACAGGGAGCTCCCCCTAGTGGTGGCTGCAGAGGGGATCTTATCATGTATCTCTGTATACAGGGAGCTCCCTCTAGTGGTGAGTACAGACAGTCTTATCATGTATTATACTGTTGCTGAGCACCGTATCTAAGCCTGTCATGTGTGATACAGTGTTAGGCCACGGCCCCACTATCAGTATTTGGTCAGTATTCGGTCAGTATTTTTTCTCAGGAGTGGGAGATAAATGCAGAATTGGTGACTTGTTTCTATTATATATTTTCTCTGATTGTTCCTCACCCGGTTTTGGCTCCCACTCCTGAGAAAAATTACTGACCGAATACTGACCAAATACTGATAGTGGGGCCATGGCCTAAGAGAGCCATACAGAACTATGTCTCCCATCATGAAATGTCACAATTCTAGTGAAATGCTGTGTGACATTTAACCACTACACCGCCAGGCCGTGTGATGTGACTGGTGGCCGGATGTTTATATACCGGCATTAATAGTAAGACGTTCTAATGCTTCGTTGGCGGTAGGTGAGGGGCGACAGCGCGGCTCTGGATGTGGCAGCATTATGGCGCAGGCTGCAGATCTTGGTACATGGCTCAGCACGTGTCAGACCCTTATAAATAAATGATAATGGTGTCGAGAATGAATCTGGCGCCCGGGAAATTTCCTCTCTCGCTCATTTCTCAGAATTCCAGTTGTCATGGCGACCAGGGTGGAATTTATATAAAAAGAAAAGAAGGGGGAAATAAAAAAAAGAAGAAAAGTGACAGCGACCTTCCTGCTGCCTGACTGGGTGCAGTCACCGCTACAGCACAAGTCTGTGCTGGAATCATGTGTAACCCAAGCCTCAGTGAGGGGCGAGGAGCCTGGCAGGGGGCACAATGTGTGCCCCAGGCAGCAAACCGCTGTGCCAGGACCCCCATTATCACGTGGCCTGTCTGTACATATCTGTGCAGCACTGTCACAATCCTGACAACGGGGGGCCGAGCTCCATGGTGGGAATCAGCAGATAGCAGTCACTATGGGGCCACGGGGTGCGGTGCAGTGAGTGATGGGAAATGGGGGACGATGGAGGCAGGACACTGGGAAAAGGGGCACAGAAGAGGTCAGACAGTCACCCTCTAGTCACATCCTGCACTCGTTAGGGCGATCCTGCTGGGGTCCTACATTTTTCTCTGGGGCCCCCAATTACTTTTTAGACCCTTGATTAGCTCCACACGACCCTCTGACTGTCCTTCTGGGCCCCAGCCTGGTTGGGAATGGGTTTGTCCTAAAAGAAAGTCTTAAAGGGTTATATTCACATATTAATAGCTGGTCCTTATAAATACAACCACTTTTGCAATTTACTGATTCTTAAAATTTGCAGCCGTTCTTGAGATATTTATTTATTTATTTTACTCACTTATATAGCGCCATTAATTCCACAGCGCTGTACGGACATTGTCACTGTCCCCATTGGGGCTCACAATCTACATTCCCTATCAGTCTTTGGAGTGTGGGAGGAAACCAGAGAACCCGGAGGAAACCCACACAAACACGGGGAGAACATACAAACTCCTTGCAGATGTTGTCCTTGGTGGGATTTGAACCCAGGACCCCAGCGCTGCAAGGCTGCAGTGCTAACCACTGAGCCACCGTACAGTGCTAACCACTGAGCCACCATGTACTAACCACTGAGCCACCGTACAGTGCTAACCACTGAGCCACCATGTACTAACCACTGAGCCACCATGTACTAACCACTGAGCCACCGTACAGTGCTAACCACTGAGCCACCATGTACTAACCACTGAGCCACCGTACAGTGCTAACCACTGAGCCACCGTACAGTGCTAACCACTGAGCCACCATACAGTGCTAACCACTGAGCCACCGTACAGTGCTAACCACTGAGACACCATGTATTAACCACTGAGCCACCGTACAGTGCTAACCACTGAGCCACCATACAGTGCTAACCACTGAGCCACCATGTACTAACCACTGAGCCACCGTACTCACTTACTCATTTACACTTTTCTTTTGTTTACAGCTCGTTGCCTACGAGATCGACCACCGCTGCTGTCCATCTTGTAAGCAGTTTGCTGAAGCTGGCCGGGATTAGGAGGTAACAGCGCGCTCCAGTGATCCTGGCCAGGTTCAAAACAATGCATACATGCTCAATAAAAAAAGACGGTATAACTGCTGTATAGCAGCGATGGTCGGTCTCCAAGGCAATGAGCTGTAAATAAAACAGAACGGTTAAACAAAAGGGACTATTTATCTAGGCACTGTATGGCAATATTCATCCTTGCACTGTATGGCAATATTCATCCTTGCACAGTACGGTATTATTTATACTGACCCTGTCTGGGATTGTATTTCTAGGCATTGTGAGGCACTATTTATCCTGGCACTGTGTTGCACTATTTATCCTGGCACTGTGTGGCACTATTTATCCTGGCACTGTGTGGCACTATTTATCCTGGCACTGTGTGGCACTATTTATCCTGGCACTGTGTGGCACTATTTATCATGGCACTGTATGGCACTAATTATCCTTGCACTGTATGGCACTAATTATCCTTGCACTGTATGGCACTAATTATCCTTGCACTGTATGGCACTAATTATCCTTGCACTGTATGGCACTATTTATCTAGGCACTATATGGCACTGTTTATCTAGGCACTATTCATCCTTGCACTGTATGGCACTATTTATTGTGGCACTATAAGGTACTATTTATCCTGGCACAATATGGCACTATTTATCTAGGCACTGTATGGCACTATTCATCCTTGCACTGTATGGCACTATTTATCTAGGCACTATATGGCACTGTTTATCTAGGCACTATTCATCCTTGCACTGTATGGCACTATTTATTGTGGCACTGTAAGGTACTATTTATCCTGGCACTGTATGGCACTATTCATCCTGGCACTGTATGGCACTATTCATCCTTGCACTGTATGGCACTATTCATCCTTGCACTGTACGGCATTATTTATACTGACCCTGTCTGGGATTGTATTTCTAGGCATTGTGCAGCACTATTTATCCTGGCACTGTATGGCACAATGACTGTATATTTGTGTATATATATATATATATATATATATATATATATATATATATATATATATATATATATATATATATATATATATATATATATATATATATATATATATATATATATATATAGTACCTCTTTACTATCATACTGCATACTGTGCATAGTATTAGGGTGCACGTACAGTGGCTGATTATTGGGAACAAGTGTCTTTCTCCGATAACCGTGCAGTGTAAACTGCCGATCACCCGTCCAACGAGCGAAATGCTGGCTCGTCAGGTGAAATGATTTTTAAGTCTGCTTAAATATCCTCGTTCTCGGCAGCATAGTGTCCTGTGTAACCAGTGTGCTGCCCAGAAGGATCTATTACTGATCCATTACTGATCGTTCTATGTGTATGGGATATTAAACGTCCGCTGGTCAATAAATACGGAGCTGATCGGAGGTGGTTTAATGCTGCACATCGGCAGGTGTGACCACACAGTCAGTGCCCAGATAGTGCCACGTGGCATCATATCCTGGCTGACAGGTATACGGTATATCTGCTCTCACATCGGATGACCCTCGTGCAGGATGTCCCTCGTCTCTATAAACCCCCATTGCTGATATTAGGAGATGATTTGCCGCTTACTTACTGTGCCCCGGAGACCGCACAGAATTATTTATTACGATTTGCTCTTTCTGGTCTTATTTCCATAATTTTAACAAAAAGTCCTGTTCCCAGAAGCGCGAGGGCCCCCCTTCCCGTAATCAGACTCGTAATTAGGGGGTAACGGTCTGCGGCGCCGGCTGGAGAATCAATTATATGTGGAGTTATGAAATGCCGCTGTCAGCACAATTATAAGATATAAACTGCGGCTCCTGGCACCTGCTGCCACCCATTGAAATGCCGAGGGGTGAGGGGCGATTCCCTGAGAGGGGCAGTAAATGAAGCCCCTCTGGCTGAGGGAGGGGTGAGAGCACTGATCGCCTGCGGTATATAAGGCAGCCCCATATAATGCTGTTATATGAGAGGGGAATGCCTGGAGAGCAGGGGCATCTAGTCTGCTTCAGAAAGGAGGAAAAAACATTTCTGCACCCAGTGCTGAGCCTTCGCGCCTGTGCCCCTATGATAACACTGCCTGGCCGTACATGCAGTATACATGGCTGCAGACACATTTGGTGATCGAGCCCGTTAAGATCCAGTCTCTTCTTCCTTCCCTGAGAAGAGGTGCTGGGGTCTCTTCTGCGGAGCCCGTGCACGGCCGCTGATCAGTATCCAGGGGCCACCACAGAAGACCTGGCATCTGAGACCACCAGGAGCCTAATAATAGTGGTGTTATATCGGCATTAGATAGTGTTGTTCTTAGATTACGGTATGTACGGACATGTTAGTTGAGCACTATACGATTGCTTTATTTAGCACTGTATGTCGGTATGTAACATCAGAAAATTACGTATTGGTTCAATCAGGTTTTTCTGTTAAATCTAGTTATTTTGTAATTTTGGCAATCTATTTGTTTTTAGATCATAATCTTTATTACAAAAAAATAGAAATCTTGCAATTTTTATACTGGCCACCAGGGCTATTTTAAGCTCATACTTCCTGTTGTACTTGTGACTTTTCAGAAGTCTCATTATCATCAGAGACAGAGTTACAATGACTGATAACACCTCTATATACAGTAGATAACATAGGATCCACCATTCACAGTAGGTGATGTCACAGCTCACCTCCTCCTCCTGTACAATGACTGATAACACCTCTATATATAGCAGATTACACAGGGGACCCACCATTCACAATAGATGTCACAGATCACCTCCTCCTCCTCCTGTACTTTGACTGATAACACCACTATATATACAGTAGATAACACAGGATCCACCATTCACAATAGGTGGTGTTACAGCTCGCCTCCTGTACAATGACAGATAACACAGGATCCACCATTCACAATAGGTGATGTCACATCTCACCTCCTCCTCCTGTAAAATAACTGATAACACCTCTATATACAGTAGATAACACAGGATCCACCATTCACAATAGGTGATGTCACAGCTCACCTCCTCCTCCTCCTGTACAATGACTGATAACACCTCTATATACAGTAGATAACATAGGATCCACCATTCACAGTAGGTAATGTCACAGCTCACCTCCTCCTGTACAATGACTGATAACATCTCTATATACAGTACATAACACAGGATCCACCATTCACAATAGGTGATATCACAGCTCACCTCCTCCTCCCTGTACAATGACCGATAACACCTCTATATACAGTAGATAACATAGGATCCACCATTCACAATAGGTGATGTCACAGCTCAACCTCCCCCTCCTCATGTACAATGACTGATAACACCTCTATGTACAGTAGATAACACAGGCAGGATCCGCCATTCACAATTGGTGATATCACAGCTCACCTCCTCCCCCTCCTGTACAATGACTGATGTCACCTCTATGGTAACTCAGAAGCACAGTACAGTGTATTAGTGAGCGGTGTATGGCTGTATACACAGCTCTGCACTGGACAGGGTATTATTTTGCAGCGTACGGTGGTGGCGACACAGTATAGCACAGCAATGTAAGTAATTGTATGGAAGTAAAATATAAAAAAAAATCCCTGACGAAGGAGCCGTGACCTCGGAAACGCGTGGGATAAGCTCTGGACTGTTTTCCCTCAGTGTTGTGACGTCACATCCTTGGTCATCAGCGGTCCTGCGGGTGTGACCGGCCGGCACCTATCAGGCGGTCTGCAGTCCTTCTCACCCATGATCTTCATCCCTGCATCCACCTAGTGCAGCGGCTGCATGTACCTGGAAGCCCGCGTCTCTGAGGGTCTCTGCAGCCCTCTATCTCCGGCGTTAATACGCCGTCTGAACCCATTTTCTGCAATGCTCACGGCTCGTTCTACAGACTCCGGCACGTGTCCATCACCTCTGCACGCGTATATCTACACTTGGACGACCATTTTCTCTAAGACCGGTAGGAATCGCTCTTTTTGTATTTTATGAGTGGTTTGCAGCGCATCTCTTTTCTTTTACTTGTATGGAAGTGTTATTAGGCCAACATACGACCCTGTTATTAGGGTGCGGTACTATATGGCACTAGTATACAGGCACTGTGTGATATACAAGCACCAAGCGATGACATAGGAAATGGATCGGCGCTCGCTCTACTTCCATGTCGCAATAACGTGTTCCCTGTCCTGTCATACTCTACACATCAGCGTCATCAGCACTTAAAGGGTTCACCATTGGCAGCCCCCTGTACTCACCACTTGGAGGGGCATAGACTTCACCGTCTTATACTCCCTCTTGGTCTCCAGTCTGTAGATGTGACGCTCGGTGATCACCAGCCCTCTGTCCTTACACTTGTTGAAACGATTTATCTAGAAAGTGACAGAAAGACGACAATGAAAATGATGAACCCCCAAATGCTACATAAGTCGCATGCCAAGTTCTAGATGCACCCCTCTATATTCCCGGCACTCTGCCCCCCTCCAGTCTAAAATATTTATTATAATATATATAGCGCCATCATATTCTGCAGAGCTGTACAGTCATCATCATTACTGTCCCCATTGGGGCTCACAGTCTACATTCCCTATCAGTATGTCCTTGGAGGAGGAAACCCGAGACGCTGGAAGGAACACAAACTCCTTGCACATGTCGTCCTCCGTGGGATTTGACCCAGGCTATAGCACTAACCACTGAGCCATCGGGTGCTAACCACTGAGCCACCGTGCTGCCCAAATACCACTCAACCCCCAGAGTACACGACTAACACATCACTGACCACTGCTAGAAATGAGTGGAAGATGGCATCCGGAGGAGACGTCCTAAAGAGGTGGAGTTTACTGAGACCCCACTAGACATAGAAGACCCTAATGTTCATGATAATAGGGCTGGGACATATTTGGCACTGTGAGTACTGTTTATATGGACACATTATGGCACTGATAGTGTGGTATGCACGAGGCACCCGGGCAGTGTATGGCACTAGATGGGCGCTCTGTCCACTATATGGACACCCTATGGCATCACAGGGCACTATACTTATCTGGTGATAATTACACTGCCGCTTCTATGATGAAGCCATACTCTGTGCCCACGTTTGCACTTGGCCATTGTTGTGACCTCTGTATAAGGTGACGTGGCAGTGCCACATTTACTGGTCACACGCTATATATCGCCTGCCTTTGTTGCGTGGGCAGAGCCCCTGCCTGTGTCTTGTTCTTAGTCTGATGACGCAGGCAACAAGCTATAATTATTGATTGCGCTGCTTCCTGCTTTTGCTTAATGTGATCCCGGCGACCCCAGGAGCTGCAATCATGACTCACAAGACGATGAATATATATAGAGAGGCCTTATAGAAGGTATAAAATATAGACTCCAAGGTGACAGCACTCTTAAAGGGCCAGACTAAATTGAGATTACTGCAATGACGTTCCTGTAAAACGTTGACTTAAAGGCATACATACTTGTGGATCAATGTAAATGTAATGTGGCACGGGTGGCAGCCATGGGCAAGATACTAGTCTTTCATGCCCGGGCATGCTACATGAATGTGGGGGTCCTGGTTGAGTGTGTGGGTTTTGTCTATGGGGGCACTATGCCCTTGCAGGCCACATGATACCGATGACTTTGGTTGGCCAGGACCAGCTGTTGAAAGGTTCAAAGAGGGAGACCACCAATCGAACATAAACAGTCTTTTACTAAACAACAACTTGGTGGGAATTATGTACAATAGATAGCGGGTGCATAACTTCACAAACGTTTCCTATAGTAAGGGCAGTATGTCCATCTCCTTACATTTCCCCCTCCTTTAACGATGGCCGTCCTCGGCCATCCGGAGTCTGAAAGACACCAAACACTTTGTCACACATGAACGTATACTAAACAATACGGAGTCCTCTTCTTCTAACTTCCACTTCCACTTCACTCTACTGGGGCGGGCACCTCGTGTTGCGGGCTAGCACTTCCAGGTAAGACACTCTCTTTGGTAGGCAAAACATCTGGAGGGTTGGACGGTTCTTCGTGCCCTTCTTTTGTGTCTTCTACGCCCACGATGGGCAGGACCTTCTTGTTGTATGGCGCCACTAACTGCCATTTTACACTTTGTGTTTGGCGCCATTTTATACCATGTTTTGGTTGCCATCCTACATGTAACTTGAGTCTTTCCCGCATCACTTCATTCTTCTGGTTGCGAGATTCGATCCTGCCAACTACACCAACTGTAACATGGCGTGGGGTAGTAGCCGTGGGTGAGGTACTTGTCTTTCATGCCCCAGCACGCTTCATGAAGGTGGGGGTCCTGGCTGGATGAAGGACTTCATCTATGGAGGGACGATGCCCTTGTAGGCCTCATGACTTCAGATGGCCAGGACCAGATGTTGAGAGGTTCAATGAGGGAGACCACCAATCGAACATAAACAATCTTTTTCTAAACAACAACTTGGTGGGAATTATGTACAATAGATAGCGGGTGCACTAAACTTTTCCTTTAGTACATGGAGCATCTTCACACACATTATCGCTTTCCTTCTCTAGGCTCGCTTGTTTCTGCCTCAACTAGATCCTCTGCCTTCACCACAACCCAGCACAGTACTTCAGGAGCTTCCCAAGTCCCCACAAACAGTACCACAGTCCAGTAAGTGAGAGTCCTATACTTCAACCCGCAGTTCCGCTTCTTTTCCCCCTTAGGGGAGCTACTTCTGCCACTATGGCCGTTACTTAGCTTCTCGGCTTGCTGACGCTTTGGAACTCCCACTCTCTTTATCTCACATTCCCTGTTCTGTCCTGGCCCCTTATCTCTCCTGCTTGGGGACTGGGGCCATCTCCAGTGCATCACTCAGTCCTTCTGTTACTTTTCTTTTCTCTGCTCAGGATCATGCTATCTCTTCTCTCAGTCTCCGCTCATTTCAGGGACACCCACGTCATGCGACTTTGTTCACTTGTCAGACATAAGTCTGCTTCTGTTACAGGCTGGGTCCTTTCTGACTTTTTGACAGGAAACAGTCTCTGTCCCTTTACTTTAGCCTCTCCTACTCTGGACTAGTCCCAACTATGCATTAATAATGCATGTCACAATACAACAATATGCGTCTCTTCAAGGGGGAACATGGGCAGTATGTCCATCTCCTTACATAAAAACAAGCCAAATCTCAACATTGTGATTCCCAACAGGAAGGAGGTGGATATTTGTATCAAATTCTCAAATTTATCTCTGACAAACAATCTTCAGATACATTGTTCCCAAAACTACAGTCTCCACCAAAGCTGCTTTCAAATTCCAGCTGTAATAGTAAAGGAGTGTGCGCTCCACAGCTGTATATACACTGCATGTATTAGTAATGGAGTGTGCGCTCCACAGCTGTATATACACTGCATGTAATAGTAATGGAGTGTGCGCTCCACAGCTGTATATACACCGCATGTAATAGTAATGGAGTGTGCGCTCCACAGCTGTATATACACCACATGTAATAGTAATGGAGTGTGCGCTCCACAGCTGCATATACACTGCATGTAATAGTAATGGAGTGTGCGCTCCACAGCTGTATATACACTGCATGTAATAGTAATGGAGTGTGCGCTCCACAGCTGTATATACACTGCATGTAATAGTAATGGAGTGTGCGCTCCACAGCTGTATATACACTGCATGTAATAGTAATGGAGTGTGCTCTCCACAGCTGTATATACACTGCATGTAATAGTAATGGAGTGTGCGCTCCACAGCTGTATATACACTGCATGTAATAGTAATGGAGTGTGCGCTCCACAGCTGCATATACACTGCATGTAATAGTAATGGAGTGTGCGCTCCACAGCTGCATATACACTGCATGTAATAGTAATGGAGTGTGCGCTCCACAGCTGTATAAACACTGCATGTAATACTAAAGGAGTGTGCGCTCCACAGCTGTATATACACTGCATGTAATAGTAATGGAGCGTGCGCTCCACAGCTGTATATACACTGCAGGTAATAGTAATGGAGTGTGCGCTCCACAGCTGTATATACACTGCATGTAATAGTAATGGAGTGTGCGCTCCACAGCTGTATATACACTGCAGGTAATAGTAATGGAGTGTGCGCTCCACAGCTGTATATACACTGCATGTAATAGTAATGGAGTGTGCGCTCCACAGCTGTATATACACTGCATGTAATAGTAATGGAGTGTGCGCTCCACAGCTGTATATACACTGCATGTAATAGTAATGGAGTGTGCGCTCCACAGCTGTATATACACTGCATGTAATAGTAATGGAGTGTGCGCTCCACAGCTGTATATACACTGCATGTAATAGTAATGGAGTGTGCGCTCCACAGCTGTATATACACTGCATGTAATAGTAATGGAGTGTGCGCTCCACAGCTGTATATACACCGCATGTAATAGTAATGGAGTGTGCGCTCCACAGCTGCATATACACTGCATGTAATAGTAATGGAGTGTGCGCTCCACAGCTGTATATACACTGCATGTAATAGTAATGGAGTGTGCGCTCCACAGCTGTATATACACTGCAGGTAATAGTAATGGAGTGTGCGCTCCACAGCTGTATATACACTGCATGTAATAGTAATGGAGTGTGCGCTCCACAGCTGTATATACACTGCAGGTAATAGTAATGGAGTGTGCGCTCCACAGCTGTATATACACTGCAGGTAATAGTAATGGAGTGTGCGCTCCACAGCTGTATATACACTGCAGGTAATAGTAATGGAGTGTGCGCTCCACAGCTGTATATACACTGCAGGTAATAGTAATGGAGTGTGCTCTCCACAGCTGTATATACACTGCAGGTAATAGTAATGGAGTGTGCTCTCCACAGCTGTATATACACTGCAGGTAATAGTAATGGAGTGTGCGCTCCACAGCTGTATATACACTGCATGTAATAGTAATGGAGTGTGCGCTCCACAGCTGTATATACACTGCATGTAATAGTAATGGAGTGTGCGCTCCACAGCTGTATATACACTGCATGTAATAGTAATGGAGTGTGCGCTCCACAGCTGTATATACACTGCATGTAATAGTAATGGAGTGTGCGCTCCACAGCTGTATATACACTGCAGGTAATAGTAATGGAGTGTGCGCTCCACAGCTGTATATACACTGCAGGTAATAGTAATGGAGTGTGCGCTCCACAGCTGTATATACACTGCAGGTAATAGTAATGGAGTGTGCGCTCCACAGCTGTATATACACTGCAGGTAATAGTAATGGAGTGTGCGCTCCACAGCTGTATATACACTGCAGGTAATAGTAATGGAGTGTGCTCTCCACAGCTGTATATACACTGCAGGTAATAGTAATGGAGTGTGCTCTCCACAGCTGTATATACACTGCAGGTAATAGTAATGGAGTGTGCGCTCCACAGCTGTATATACACTGCATGTAATAGTAATGGAGTGTGCGCTCCACAGCTGTATACACACTGCATGTAATAGTAATGGAGTGTGCTCTCCACAGCTGTATATACACTGCATGTAATAGTAATGGAGTGTGCTCTCCACAGCTGTATATACACCGCATGTAATAGTAATGGAGTGTGCGCTCCACAGCTGCATATACACTGCATGTAATAGTAATGGAGTGTGCTCTCCACAGCTGTATATACACTGCATGTAATAGTAATGGAGTGTGCTCTCCACAGCTGTATATACACTGCATGTAATAGTAATGGACTGTGCGCTCCACAGCTGTATATACACTGCATGTAATAGTAATGGAGTGTGCGCTCCACAGCTGTATATACACTGCATGTAATAGTAATGGAGTGTGCGCTCCACAGCTGTATATACACTGCATGTAATAGTAATGGAGTGTGCGATCCACAGCTGTATATACACTGCATGTAATAGTAATGGAGTGTGCGCTCCACAGCTGTATATACACTGCATGTAATAGTAATGGAGTGTGCGCTCCACAGCTGTATACACACTGCATGTAATAGTAATGGAGTGTGCTCTCCACAGCTGTATATACACTGCATGTAATAGTAATGGAGTGTGCTCTCCACAGCTGTATATACACTGCATGTAATAGTAATGGAGTGTGCTCTCCACAGCTGTATATACACTGCATGTAATAGTAATGGAGTGTGCTCTCCACAGCTGTATATACACTGCATGTAATAGTAATGGAGTGTGCTCTCCACAGCTGTATATACACTGCATGTAATAGTAATGGAGTGTGCGCTCCACAGCTGCATATACACTGCATGTAATAGTAATGGAGTGTGCTCTCCACAGCTGTATATACACTGCAGGTAATAGTAATGGAGTGTGCTCTCCACAGCTGTATATACACTGCAGGTAATAGTAATGGAGTGTGCGCTCCACAGCTGTATATACACTGCATGTAATAGTAATGGAGTGTGCTCTCCACAGCTGTATATACACTGCATGTAATAGTAATGGAGTGTGCTCTCCACAGCTGTATATACACTGCATGTAATAGTAATGGAGTGTGTGCTCCACAGCTGTATATACACTGCATGTAATAGTAATGGAGTGTGCGCTCCACAGCTGCATATACACTGCATGTAATAGTAATGGAGTGTGTGCTCCACAGCTGTATATACACTGCATGTAATAGTAATGGAGTGTGCGCTCCACAGCTGTATATACACTGCAGGTAATAGTAATGGAGTGTGTGCTCCACAGCTGTATATACACCGCACGTAATAGTAATGGAGTGTGTGCTCCACAGCTGTATATACACCGCATGTAATAGTAATGGAGTGTGCGCTCCACAGCTGTATATACACTGCAGGTAATAGTAATGGAGTGTGCGCTCCACAGCTGTATATACACTGCATGTAATAGTAATGGAGTGTGCGCTCCACAGCTGTATATACACTGCAGGTAATAGTAATGGAGTGTGCGCTCCACAGCTGTATATACACTGCATGTAATAGTAATGGAGTGTGCGCTCCACAGCTGTATATACACTGCATGTAATAGTAATGGAGTGTGCGCTCCACAGCTGTATATACACTGCATGTAATAGTAATGGAGTGTGCGCTCCACAGCTGTATATACACTGCATGTAATAGTAATGGAGTGTGCGCTCCACAGCTGTATATACACCGCATGTAATAGTAATGGAGTGTGCGCTCCACAGCTGCATATACACTGCATGTAATAGTAATGGAGTGTGCGCTCCACAGCTGTATATACACTGCATGTAATAGTAATGGAGTGTGCGCTCCACAGCTGTATATACACTGCAGGTAATAGTAATGGAGTGTGCGCTCCACAGCTGTATATACACTGCAGGTAATAGTAATGGAGTGTGCGCTCCACAGCTGTATATACACTGCATGTAATAGTAATGGAGTGTGCGCTCCACAGCTGTATATACACTGCATGTAATAGTAATGGAGTGTGCTCTCCACAGCTGTATATACACTGCATGTAATAGTAATGGAGTGTGCTCTCCACAGCTGTATATACACTGCATGTAATAGTAATGGAGTGTGCTCTCCACAGCTGTATATACACTGCATGTAATAGTAATGGAGTGTGCGCTCCACAGCTGTATATACACTGCATGTAATAGTAATGGAGTGTGCTCTCCACAGCTGTATATACACTGCATGTAATAGTAATGGAGTGTGCTCTCCACAGCTGTATATACACTGCATGTAATAGTAATGGAGTGTGCTCTCCACAGCTGTATATACACTGCATGTAATAGTAATGGAGTGTGCGCTCCACAGCTGTATATACACTGCATGTAATAGTAATGGAGTGTGCGCTCCACAGCTGTATATACACTGCATGTAATAGTAATGGAGTGTGCGCTCCACAGCTGTATATACACTGCATGTAATAGTAATGGACTGTGCGCTCCACAGCTGTATATACACTGCATGTAATAGTAATGGAGTGTGCGCTCCACAGCTGTATATACACTGCATGTAATAGTAATGGAGTGTGCGCTCCACAGCTGTATATACACTGCATGTAATAGTAATGGACTGTGCGCTCCACAGCTGTATATACACTGCATGTAATAGTAATGGACTGTGCGCTCCACAGCTGTATATACACTGCATGTAATAGTAATGGAGTGTGCGCTCCACAGCTGTATATACACTGCATGTAATAGTAATGGAGTGTGCGCTCCACAGCTGTATATACACTGCATGTAATAGTAATGGAGTGTGCGCTCCACAGCTGTATATACACTGCATGTAATAGTAATGGAGTGTGCGCTCCACAGCTGTATATACACTGCATGTAATAGTAATGGAGTGTGCTCTCCACAGCTGTATATACACTGCATGTAATAGTAATGGAGTGTGCTCTCCACAGCTGTATATACACTGCATGTAATAGTAATGGAGTGTGCGCTCCACAGCTGTATATACACTGCATGTAATAGTAATGGAGTGTGCGCTCCACAGCTGTATATACACTGCATGTAATAGTAATGGAGTGTGCGCTCCACAGCTGTATATACACTGCATGTAATAGTAATGGAGTGTGCGCTCCACAGCTGTATATACACTGCATGTAATAGTAATGGAGTGTGCGCTCCACAGCTGTATATACACTGCATGTAATAGTAATGGAGTGTGCTCTCCACAGCTGTATATACACTGCAGGTAATAGTAATGGAGTGTGCTCTCCACAGCTGTATATACACTGCAGGTAATAGTAATGGAGTGTGCTCTCCACAGCTGTATATACACTGCAGGTAATAGTAATGGAGTGTGCGCTCCACAGCTGTATATACACTGCATGTAATAGTAATGGAGTGTGCTCTCCACAGCTGTATATACACTGCATGTAATAGTAATGGAGCGTGCGCTCCACAGCTGTATATACACCGCACGTAATAGTAATGGAGTGTGTGCTCCACAGCTGTATATACACCGCACGTAATAGTAATGGAGTGTGCGCTCCACAGCTGTATATACACTGCATGTAATAGTAATGGAGTTTGCTCTCCACAGCTGTATATACACTGCATGTAATAGTAATGGAGTGTGCTCTCCACAGCTGTATATACACTGCATGTAATAGTAATGGAGCGTGCGCTCCACAGCTGTATATACACCGCACGTAATAGTAATGGAGTGTGTGCTCCACAGCTGTATATACACCGCACGTAATAGTAATGGAGTGTGTGCTCCACAGCTGTATATACACTGCACGTAATAGTAATGGAGTGTGCGCTCCACAGCTGTATATACACTGCAGGTAATAGTAATGGAGTGTGCGCTCCACAGCTGTATATACACCGCACGTAATAGTAATGGAGTTTGCTCTCCACAGCTGTATATACACCGCACGTAATAGTAATGGAGTGTGCGCTCCACAGCTGTATATACACCGCACGTAATAGTAATGGAGTGTGCGCTCCACAGCTGTATATACACCGCACGTAATAGTAATGGAGTGTGCTCTCCACAGCTGTATATACACCGCACGTAATAGTAATGGAGTGTGCGCTCCACAGCTGTATATACACTGCATGTAATAGTAATGGAGTGTGCGCTCCACAGCTGTATATACACCGCACGTAATAGTAATGGAGTGTGCTCTCCACAGCTGTATATACACCGCACGTAATAGTAATGGAGTGTGCGCTCCACAGCTGTATATACACTGCATGTAATAGTAATGGAGTGTGCGCTCCACAGCTGTATATACACTGCATGTAATAGTAATGGAGTGTGCGCTCCACAGCTGTATATACACTGCATGTAATAGTAATGGAGTGTGCGCTCCACAGCTGTATATACACTGCAGGTAATAGTAATGGAGTGTGCGCTCCACAGCTGTATATACACCGCACGTAATAGTAATGGAGTTTGCTCTCCACAGCTGTATATACACCGCACGTAATAGTAATGGAGTGTGCGCTCCACAGCTGTATATACACCGCACGTAATAGTAATGGAGTGTGCGCTCCACAGCTGTATATACACCGCACGTAATAGTAATGGAGTGTGCTCTCCACAGCTGTATATACACTGCATGTAATAGTAATGGAGTGTGCTCTCCACAGCTGTATATACACTGCATGTAATAGTAATGGAGTGTGCTCTCCACAGCTGTATATACACTGCATGTAATAGTAATGGAGTGTGCGCTCCACAGCTGTATATACACTGCATGTAATAGTAATGGAGTGTGCTCTCCACAGCTGTATATACACTGCATGTAATAGTAATGGAGTGTGCGCTCCACAGCTGTATATACACTGCATGTAATAGTAATGGAGTGTGCTCTCCACAGCTGTATATACACCGCACGTAATAGTAATGGAGTGTGCTCTCCACAGCTGTATATACACCGCACGTAATAGTAATGGAGTGTGCTCTCCACAGCTGTATATACACCGCACGTAATAGTAATGGAGTGTGCGCTCCACAGCTGTATATACACCGCACGTAATAGTAATGGAGTGTGCGCTCCACAGCTGTATATACACCGCACGTAATAGTAATGGAGTGTGCGCTCCACAGCTGTATATACACCGCACGTAATAGTAATGGAGTGTGCTCTCCACAGCTGTATATACACTGCATGTAATAGTAATGGAGTGTGCTCTCCACAGCTGTATATACACTGCATGTAATAGTAATGGAGTGTGCTCTCCACAGCTGTATATACACTGCATGTAATAGTAATGGAGTGTGCGCTCCACAGCTGTATATACACTGCATGTAATAGTAATGGAGTGTGCGCTCCACAGCTGTATATACACTGCATGTAATAGTAATGGAGTGTGCTCTCCACAGCTGTATATACACTGCATGTAATAGTAATGGAGTGTGCTCTCCACAGCTGTATATACACTGCATGTAATAGTAATGGAGTGTGCGCTCCACAGCTGTATATACACTGCATGTAATAGTAATGGAGTGTGCTCTCCACAGCTGTATATACACTGCATGTAATAGTAATGGAGTGTGCTCTCCACAGCTGTATATACACCGCATGTAATAGTAATGGAGTGTGCTCTCCACAGCTGTATATACACCGCACGTAATAGTAATGGAGTGTGCTCTCCACAGCTGTATATACACCGCAGCGTAATAGTAATGGAGTGTGCTCTCCACAGCTGTATATACACCGCATGTAATAGTAATGGAGTGTGCGCTCCACAGCTGTATATACACCGCATGTAATAGTAATGGAGTGTGCGCTCCACAGCTGTATATACACCGCATGTAATAGTAATGGAGTGTGCGCTCCACAGCTGTATATACACTGCATGTAATAGTAATGGAGTGTGCGCTCCACAGCTGTATATACACCGCATGTAATAGTAATGGAGTGTGCGCTCCACAGCTGTATATACACTGCATGTAATAGTAATGGAGTGTGCGCTCCACAGCTGTATATACACTGCATGTAATAGTAATGGAGTGTGCGCTCCACAGCTGTATATACACTGCATGTAATAGTAATGGAGTGTGCGCTCCACAGCTGTATATACACCGCATGTAATAGTAATGGAGTGTGCGCTCCACAGCTGTATATACACTGCATGTAATAGTAATGGAGTGTGCGCTCCACAGCTGTATATACACCGCATGTAATAGTAATGGAGTGTGCGCTCCACAGCTGTATATACACTGCATGTAATAGTAATGGAGTGTGCGCTCCACAGCTGTATATACACTGCATGTAATAGTAATGGAGTGTGCGCTCCACAGCTGTATATACACTGCATGTAATAGTAATGGAGTGTGCGCTCCACAGCTGTATATACACTGCATGTAATAGTAATGGAGTGTGCGCTCCACAGCTGTATATACACTGCATGTAATAGTAATGGAGTGTGCGCTCCACAGCTGTATATACACTGCATGTAATAGTAATGGAGTGTGCGCTCCACAGCTGTATATACACTGCATGTAATAGTAATGGAGTGTGCGCTCCACAGCTGTATATACACTGCATGTAATAGTAATGGAGTGTGCGCTCCACAGCTGTATATACACTGCATGTAATAGTAATGGAGTGTGCGCTCCACAGCTGTATATACACTGCATGTAATAGTAATGGAGTGTGCTCTCCACAGCTGTATATACACTGCATGTAATAGTAATGGAGTGTGCGCTCCACAGCTGTATATACACTGCATGTAATAGTAATGGAGTGTGCGCTCCACAGCTGTATATACACTGCATGTAATAGTAATGGAGTGTGCGCTCCACAGCTGTATATACACCGCATGTAATAGTAATGGAGTGTGCGCTCCACAGCTGTATATACACTGCATGTAATAGTAATGGAGTGTGCGCTCCACAGCTGTATATACACTGCATTTTAATGTAATGGAGTGTGCGCTCCACAGCTGTATATACACCTGCATGTAATAGTAATGGAGTGTGCGCTCCACAGCTGTATATACACTGCATGTATTAGTAATGGAGTGTGCGCTCCACAGCTGTATATACACTGCATGTAATAGTAATGGAGTGTGCTCTCCACAGCTGTATATACACCTGCATGTAATAGTAATGGAGTGTGCTCTCCACAGCTGTATATACTCTGCATGTAATAGTAATGGAGTGTGCGCTCCACAGCTGTATATACACTGCATGTAATAGTAATGGAGTGTGCGCTCCACAGCTGTATATACCCTGCATGTAATAGTAATGGAGTGTGCCTCCTATCTGTATATACACTGCATGTAATAGTAATGGAGTGTGCTCTCCACAGCTGTATAAACACTG